>NC_058404.1:93637820-93715635 GCF_002201575.2 Neomonachus schauinslandi
AAGATTTTATTTATTTATTCATGAGAGACAGAGAGAGAGAGAGAGGCAGAGGGAGAAGCAGGCTCCCAAGGAGCAGGGAGCCCGATACGGGACTCGATCCCAGGACCCTGGGATCATGACCTGAGCCGAAGGCAGACGCTTAACCATCTGAGCCACCCAGGCGCCCTACATACAAGAGTTTTAGATATTAAAATTAGATGTGTCTTTCTGATCCTTGAAATATGGGTTAGAAGAAGTAGATCTAGGAAAAATCTCTCAAACTAAAAAAAAATGTAAGTGTGCATGTGCATATATATCTGTATATAATATGTGTGTGTATTTACATATACATACATACACACACACTTGTAAGATATAGCTTACAACAAATTCTAGATATATTTATCATAGGTACTCAATACAGCTATTAGTTTTGGGGGGAAGATTTATTTATTTATTTGAGAGAGAGAGAGCGAGCACAAGCAGGAGGGGCAAAGGGAGAGGAAAAGAGAGTCTCCAGCAGACTGTGTTGAGTGCAGAACCTGACACAGGGCTTGATCTCACAACCCTGAGATCATGACCTGAACAGAAACCAAGAGTCGGATGCTTAACCAACTGTGCCACCCAGATGACCCCAGTTATTGATTTTTATTACAATATCTCTATAACTTTCTGAGTCTTCTTTTAAAAACTATCCAAGTTGTAATTCAGGGACTACAGCTTAACCAACTAAAAAGAATATCCTTATAGAATCCTTAGAATTCTAAATTATCAATTTTCTCACTTAACGTTGTCAAGGCAAGCATCACAACAGGGAGATTTTTTTTTTTTTTTAATTTTTTTTTTTTTTAAGATTTTATTTATTTGCGAGAGAGAGAATGAGAGACAGAGAGCATGAGAGGGAGGAGGGTCAGAGGGAGAAGCAGACTCCCTGCTGAGCAGGGAGCCCGATGTGGGACTCGATCCCGGGACTCCAGGATCATGACCTGAGCCGAAGGCAGTCGCTTAACCAACTGAGCCACCCAGGCGCCCACAACAGGGAGATTTTTAAAGAATGATCCAAGTAATGGGGTTTTCTGATACATTTATCTCAGGACCAGTTGAAAGATTTAAAGATCAGTAAGAAATAAGATTTTTGATATACTGTGAATGTCTTATTTTAAAATAGTATGGCCTATTTTCTTTTTTTTTTCTTGGATATCTTTGTTAAGGAAGCCAAGAGAAATTTCTGTTGACTTTTAACAATTTTCCTGCACTATAACAATGAAAAAATCCATATTTATTAATGGAGAACATTGATATAGAACATAAAAGGTAAAATAATAATTTTAACACGTATCAAGTGCTATTTAGTGGTCTAGACAAGTTCTAGGTACTCATTAATAAGCATTTTATAAGTTCTAAATTAAGCCTCAAAAAATGGTATGAGATATTTGCAAATGACATATCTGATAAAGGGTTAGTATCCAAAATCTATAAAGAACTTATGAAACTCAACACCCAAAAAACATATAATAGAGTTAAGAAATGGACAGAAGACATAGACATTTTTCCAAAGAATACATCCAGATGGCTAACAGACATGAAAAGATGCTCAACATCACTCATTGTCAGGGAAAATAACTGACATTGTAGTCAGCTTCACACCTGTCAGAATGGCTAAAATGAACAATACAGGAAACAACAGATGATGATGAGGATGTGGAGAAAGGAGAACCCTCTTGCACTTTTGGTGGGAAGGCAACCTTGTGCAGCCACTCTGGAAAACAGTATGGAGGTTCCTCAAAAAGTTAAAAAATAGAACTACCCTACAATCCAGCAATTGCAGTACTAGGCATTTACCCAAAGAATACAAAAGTACTAATTCAAGGGGCACTTGGGTGGCTCAGTTGCTTAAGCATCCAACTCTTGATTTCAGCTCAGGTCACAATCTCAGGGTGGTGAAATCAAGCCCTGTGTTGGACTCTGCACTCAGCAAGAATCTGCTTGAGATTCTCTCTCTCCCTCTCCCTCTGCCCCTCCCCCTGCTCGTGCTTGTGTGCATGTGCTCTCTCTCTCTCAAATAAATCAATAAATCTTTAAAAAAAATACTGATTCAAAGGGATACATGCACCTTGATGTTTATAGCAGCATTATCAATAATAGCCAAATTATGGAAAGAACCCAAATGTCCATCAACTGATGAATGGATAAAGAAGAGGTGGTATGTATATATGTATGTATGTATGTATGTATGTATTGCTCAATCTATATGTATACATACACACAATTGAATATTACTCAGCCATCAAAAAGAATGTAATCCTGCCATTTGCAATGACGTAGATGGAGCTAGAGAGTATTATGCTAAGTGAAATAAGTCAATCAGAGAAAGACAAACACCATATGATTTCACTCATATGTGAAATATAAGAAACAAAACAAATGAACATAGGTGGAAAAAAGAGAAAGGCAAACCATAAACAGACTCTTAACTATAGAGAAGAAACTGAGGGTTTCTGGAGGGGAGGTGGGCAGGAGAATGGGCTAGATGGGATGAGTATTGGATATCCATGTTGCCATGTAAAGTATGTGGTTGAATATCAGAATCTGGAGTTCAGTACTATGTTCTGGGCTGGAATCATAGGATCTAGATGGTCATTCAAGCCATGAGATTTGGTAAGATCACCCAGAAGTGACTACAGATAGAGAAAAGAATAGGACTATGTCATGAAAAACAAGAAATACTATTTTAAAGCTTCCAATGAGGTGAGGAAAAAAAAAAAAAGAGAGAGAGTGATATATCCCAGAAGACGAAGTTTGTTTTCCAAAAAAGAAGGAATGACCAACTTAGCAAATGGTGCTAACATGTCAAATCATGTATGATGGAAGCATAGCAATTTGATTTACTAATGTGAAGATCTTTGCTGATTTGTGATGATTGATCAGTTGTGGTGGGTGATATGGGTGAGGACCTGATAGGACTGGAATCAATACAGAATGGAAGGAAACAGATTGAAGACAGTAAATACAGACTACCTTTTTCAAAGAGTACTTTATAGATGGAAAGTGAAAAATACGTAGGAGAGTGTATAATAGGAATGGTTAGTTTGATTTAAAATATATTTTTATGAGAGAATTAAAAACATGGGAGACTTATTGAGTAGGAAAACTGATGAATGTGGAGCATGAATGAAGGTACTGGTCTCAGAAAGGGGCACGCAATGCTTATTGATATAAAACCCTATTTGGGTAGGATTTTTGTTTTGTTTTGTTTCGTTGGGTATAAACTCAATGAAATGATGCCTGGTGCTTAGAAGATGCAAAGTAAGTATTTGTTAAATACAGAATAGTAATTAGATGGATGGCAAAATACAGTGACACTGATATTGATAATATATTGATAGGTATCATTTTGTGGAAAGTCACCTATCAATGCTATTTTATCAGGGAAACAGGAAACATGGTCATCACTTGAAAATCATAATTGGAGGGCATATCTTAGAAGTTTGAAGAGAGACAAGTTATGAAATATTAGATTTATGTCTGTCCTGTGTGAAATACTCTCCAAACTATATTCCCAAGAAGAAAAGAAGGGGAAGAGGCAAAACATATTGCATAAAGTGACTCCATTCATGAAAATTTGAAAACCTATTTATTTTTAATAAAGATGTATAAATAATTTTTAGCTATATTCAAGTATGGCTGTTTTTAGAGAGACTTATCAGGACTACTGGAGAAGATACTTTTTAAAAAATCAAATTTAAACTATTCTAATTCAGAATATATAAAAAACTCATACAACTCAACACACACAAAAAAATCCAATTAAAAAAAATGAGCAGAAGAAGGACACCTGGGTGGCTCAGTCAGTTAAGCGTCTGCCTTTGGCTCAGGTCATGATCCCACGGGCCTGGTTCGAGTCCTAAAATGGGCTCCCTGCTCAGTGGGGAGCCTGCTTCTTCCTCTGCCTGTTGCTCCCTCTGCTTGTGCTCTCTCTGTGTGACAAATGAATAAAATATTTTTAAAAATGGGTAGAGGACTTGAACATTTTTCCAAAGAAGAGACACAGATGGCCAACAGACACATGAAAAGACGCTCAACAACACTAATCATCAGGGAAATGCAAATCAAAACCACAAAGGAGATACCACTTTACACACATCAGAATGGCTATTATCAAAAAGTCAAGAAATAACAAGTGTTGGTGAAGATGTAGAGAAAAGGGAACCTTTGTGCATTGCTGGTGGAAATGTAAATTAGTACCACCACTATGAAAAGTATGGCGGTTCCTCAAAAAAAATTAAATGTAGAAATACCATACCATCCAATAATTCCATTTCTGGGTATTTACTCAAAGAAAATGAAAACACTAATTCAAAAAGATATAAGCAGCCCTATGTTTACTGCAGCATTATTTACAATATCACAAGATATGGAAGCAGACTGAATGTCTATCAATAAATAAATAGAGGGCACCTGGGTGGCTCAGTCGGTTAAGCGTCTGCCTTCAGCTCAGGTCATGATCCCAGGGTCCTTGCTCAGCAAGGAGTCTGCTTCTTCTTCTCCCTTTGCCCCTCCCCTCCCCGCTCATTTTTCTCTCTCTTTCTCTCAAATAAAGAAATAAAATATTAAAAAAATAGATAAATAGAAAATAATCTGATACACACACACACACACACACACACACTGGGATATTACTCAGCCATAAAAAAGAATGAAATCTTGTTATTTGAGACATGGATGGACCTAAGGGATATTATGCTAAATGAAATAAAACAGAGAAAGACAAATGCCGTATGATTTCACTTTCATGTGGAATCTAAATAAAACAAAACAAAACAAAAAAACAGAAACAGACTCAAATACAGAGAACTGATGGTTGCCAGAGGGAAGGGGTTAAGGGCTGGGCAAAAGTGGTGAAGGAATTAAGAGGTACAAACTTTCAGTTATAAAATAGATAAGTTATGGGGATGGAAAGTACAGCATAGGGAATATAGTCAATAATAATGTAATGACTTTGTATGGTGACAGATAGTAACTACATTTATCATGCTGAGCACTGTAAAGTATATAAAATTTGATCTGTAACATATATAAAATTTGAATCATGTTGTATACTTGAAACTAACATAATACTGTATGTCAACCATACTTCAATTTTAAAAAGTTAAACTATTCAATATGGTTTGAATATTTGTCTTTTGTATATATGAATTTTAACTGGATTTTGAGAAATGATTTCATTTAGCCTGTGCTAAATTTTAATTAAAAAAAAGAAGCAACATTTTCAATACATTGTAGATGTGATCGGCTTTTTGCATTTTACCTTCAATTTTCTAGATGACTATCTGAGGTTCAAGGAGGTTAAATAATTTGCTTATAGCATTCAACTAATAAGCGGTAGTATTCAAATCAAAGTATATCAGATATAAAGCCATCTCCACAAACATGCTGACACCTGATCTTGAAAGTACTATTAATAACATTTCAGATAACTGTAAAAAAAAAACCTAGAAAATGCAACTACATACTTAATTTCTAACAGCTAATGTAAAATATAAGTTGAAATAATAATATTTAATGTTTCAATTAAGAATATATGGTAATATTTTCTATCAATACCAAACCTACCTCAGGAACTTAGCTGTGAAAAATAATCACCTTTTTCTTTTTTATTATGGTGCTAAACTGACAATTTATCTTTCTTGTTTGGTTTTATCCAAACACTGATACTAAATTACAATACCTTGTTAGTTGTCATTTCCAATCTTTAGGATTCCTGTGTTCAAAGTTTAACCTAACATATCAGGTCTAGGTTAGTAGGGAAAAAAAAAAAACTATCAGTGCCACTTACCCATTAAATTCAAAAAGTTTAAAAAACATGGTAATTAATACTCAGAAGTACTGAATATTCAGAAAGTATGCAGAGACTTTTCCCAGCCTTATAAGTTGAAACTTAACATTCTTTAACTACATCAATAATTGCCCATCCTTTAAAATCAAAATTACATTTGTGTTTTTGTTTTTAGTCACCAATTGGTTTTATTTTGTCTTCATCTTCTTGTATTTTTATTTTTTTCAAAATATTTTATTTATTTATTTGACAGGGACAAAGAGAGAGAGAGAGAAAGCAGAAGCAAGGGGAGTGGCAGGTAAAGAGAGAGGGAGAAGCAGGCTCCCGCTGAATGGGGAGTCCAACATGGAACTCAATCCCAGGACTCTGGGATCATTACCTGAGCCAAAAGAAGACACTAAACCCACTGAGCCACCCAGGCACCCCATCTTCTTATATTTCTTAAATACTATGTTCTAGAAAGTCAGAGGTCTCTGAAGCACTTGTAATTTTAAGTACCATTATAAGACATGCTTATTTTATGTACCCATCAAATTCAGTAGTTGTTTAGCTGAGGTTCAGTTATTGATAGAGCATATGCAAAGCACTTACCTGGTAATTTGAAATAAAGACCTGACAGTAAATATTTTTTATAAGTAAGGCAATTATGGGATACAGTTTTAAGGTCATAAATCTTAAAAGACTATAAAATCAACAGTTAATAATGTCATGAATTCAAAAACCCATCTCTTTACCTTGAACTTAAGAGTTAGAATGTAGAGAATGACCTTGATATATTGGATGTTTGTAATTATTTTAATCACCAATAAGAGCCATCCTGTACAATAGAACTATACTATGTAACATTTGTATCCCATTTTTCATTAAAGCATTTTCTTTTCTTTTTATTTAAATTATATAAGCCTAATATTTTAGAAAGGCCAGGCCATTGCATTCTTTTATTTTTTACTACTTTCAGATCTTTTGATGGTATAACTCTTCCTTTAAAAATAATTAAGGAGAAAATAGTGTAGATTAATTGTTCATAGTTTCTAAAGTTACATATGTAGTTATTAAAACAGGAACTGAAAAATAATGTAAAGTAAAATTCTGTCACCTTTTAAAAACTGATGTTCATAGATGCATAGATAAATGTACAGTGCAAAATAAATCTTAATACTATATTTCAACATTACAACAAACATCAAAGTTTATGTTCTTTAAAAATTGTACACTCCAGTAATAGACTTTTACTACATTTTTCTCAGTAGGGAATACAAGTGTTGAGAAGTTAAGATAGGTATGCAAGATTACAGAATAATTCAATAGTACCATAGACAGCATATTTTGTATCCTGGATGTAATATCCTTCTAGGATATTTGTTCTTATTGTCAATACAGTTTGTTGTCATTTATCTCTCTGATATTATGAAACAAAAGGAACTGGAAAAGTGACTACCTTAATCTTTTTCCTGAGGATTATGACACGCAGAAGTAGACACCTCAAAGATTTCCATGCCCTAATCCCTAGAACCTGTGGATAGGTTATCTTACATGGAAAAAGGGGCATTGCAGATGCAAAGGGACATTGAGGTTAAGGACTTTGAGATGGGGATATCAGCATGGATTATCCAAGTGGGTCCAAATTAATCAGTCAATTCTTAAATGCAAAGAACATTTCCTTGCTGTAGTCAGAGGGAAATATGACTACAGAAAAAGGTCAGAGATGCTTTGTTGCTGGCTTTGAAGATGGATAGAGGAAAGTATAAGTAAAGGAATGTGAGGAGCTTCTAAAAACTGGAAAAGGCAAGTAAATGGATCCCCTATAGAATCAATAAGAGATCACAGCCGGGTGTGCCCGGATGGCTCAGGTTTTGATTTCCAGCTCTTGATTTCAGCTCAGGTCATGATCTCAGGGTCGTGAGATGGAGCCCCATGTCAGGCTCTGCACTGAGCATAAAGCCAGCTTAAGATTCTCTCTCCCCCTCTCCCTTTGCCCCTCCCCTTGCTTGTGCAGGTGAGTGCCTGCACACACATGCTTTCTCTCTCTTAAAAAAAAAGAAA
This sequence comes from Neomonachus schauinslandi, assembly GCF_002201575.2. Lineage (NCBI taxonomy): Eukaryota > Metazoa > Chordata > Mammalia > Carnivora > Phocidae > Neomonachus > Neomonachus schauinslandi. Next base: position 93,645,679 of record NC_058404.1, read on the forward strand.
AAAAGAGATCACAGCCTGTTCATTCTTTAACTTTAGCTCAGTGATACCTATGTTGAACTTGTAACTTATATAACTATAAGATAATAAATTTGTGTTGTTTCAAGTCACTACCTTAGTGGTAATTTGTTACAGTTTTCTATAACTACTACAAAACTACTACAAAATACTAAAAACTACTAGAAAACTACTACAAAAATTGATTACCTCGTAGAATTTAATAACATAGTTTACAAAATATGTATGTCAAATTAAAAGATTACATATGTTGTACATCATTTCTATAGCAGTAGATACTATAGAGATTTTTCTCAAATTTGAGTATTCAGATGAAGCTGATAAATAGCATACCATATTTCTATAGGTGAAGTGAAATATGATTTGCTTTAAAGAAGAAAAATAAATTATATGTCAATGGAAGCACCATCATTTTGTCTCATTGTGAATGCCACAGTAATTTTTTAAGTATTCAAAAACTATAAAAAAATTTATCAATATTAACAAGAAAAATTTGAAGTACTATCTTAAAAATATATGTTAGAATTTTAGAGCACAGCAAAACATATTATTTAATAAAATCACACTCAAAGGAAAGGTTATTTTCTTTTGAAAATAAATCTGATAACATGTATTTTAATTTAAAACTTTTTTACATAACAATATTTTGTAGATATTTGTGTGGAAATATACACACCTCAATACTGATGACTTCATTGAAAGAATTTATCATAACTTACTTAACCAAAGTTTTAGAATTTATAATGTTTTCAATAGGTGCCATTATACATAGTTTTACAACTAATATCCTCGTACTTGACATATTTTATTGGATCTCTGTTACCTTTAGAAAGGAAAAATCAAACCCCTGGGGTGCCTGGGTGGCTCAGTCATTAAGTGTCTACCTTCGGCTCTGGCCATGGTCCCAGGGTCCTGGGATCGAGTCCCACATGGGGCTCCCTGCTCGGCAGGAAGCCTGCTTCTCCCTCTCCCACCCACTCCCCCTGCTTGTGTTCCCTCTCTCGCTGTGTCTCCCTCTGTCAAAAAAAAAAAAAGGAAAAATCCGGGCAACCCTCTCGGGTCCCTTCCCTCTTTCCCCTCCCTCTTTGGGAGCTTTGTACTATTGCTCAATAAATTTTGCTTTGCTGCCCACCAAAAAAACAGAAAGGAAAAATCCTAGAAGTTAAATTCCTTGCTCAGAGAGACATACGTTCAAGCCAAACATTATTGTTCTCTAAATTAAACTTGAAGTACACAGACTTTTGCCTACATTATATCACATTTAGTTGCACTAACTGGAACTCATTGGGAAAAAACAAAACAAAACAAAAACCTAGTCTGCCATAAAGTAAATTTATAAAAACTCAAAATATTTAGAATTTGTATAGAAAATCAAGTAACACTGGAGTCTAAATACTTTGAAGAGAGACCTCACAGAGAGCAATAGCTATCACAAGTGTTTTACTTTTGTACTTACACAGTGATTGTTCTCACTACATCAGCTACAATTATTTTACCCTTGTGTATTTAATTCTTCACCTTATTTCAATGAACTGAGAAAACAATAACAGAAGTGAAGAAAATTTTTTATAAGCAAGTGACTAGTATGAAAGAAGAAAAAGTTACATATTAATTTCATTGTGTATTAATTTTATTTGGTTGTTTAAACAGTGAAAAGTATTTAGAATAAAGCAACACAGGCAGGCAAACAAATGAAAAACATGGGAAAAGTACCGTACCCATATATACACTATTTATTACAAGAACACCATATTTTCAAATTAGAATATGGAGATGGACATTCAAGCTTGGGGTCGAACCTTGTACGGAAGGAATCAAATAGGGTAGAGAAACTGAACATCTATATTCAGCTTCCTTGTTCTGGCTTCCTCATGCCATCTATCTATTGATCAATGATCTACCTATCTATTTATTTATTGAGGCTCAATATTCTGTTATGTACAAAAATATATCTTCAACTTTTGGAACATCAAACATTTTCCTCCTACAGCATCAAATACACTGACACAATTCTATTAATAGAGAAAATCTCTTCTCCCTCTTTGTACATTGAAAAACACTTCTATGACTTATTAGTGATGATAATGACAATAGAAAATAGTAATAAGATCAGTTCTATAAGAATCCCCCCCAATTAAATCAGTTAAACCTTTACATCCTCAATATATGGACTGCAGATTACATACTGCTTTTGTGGGGGAGGGGAGTTATTTTGACTGTAAAATTATTTTTTCTATGGGTTTATTAGACCTTTTAGCTCTCCTTCAACCTTTTTTTATTTCTCTGTAATCAAAACTTTAAAAATAAAAATAAGGACGTACAGAAAATTATTCAATTTTAGAAACAATTTCTAAGTAAACTTAAGAATGGTAACAACTTAAACCATTCTGCGTTTTCAGTTTTTTTTTTAATGTTGTATGCATTGTGTTTACAATTATGCATTCCAGATTATTTGCATACTCATCATATTCTGTTTTATGTTTTTAAATGGACGTATCTTTAATTTTCCTAATATTTAGAAATAACATAAATTGTGATCCTTTTGTCAGTTATTTCAATATTTAGAACCAGAATTATGTGAAATTTACTTATAATACATTGTCTTCTCCTAAGTGGATTAAAGAATGATAGCCTTGATTTTGTATGCTGGAAAAGACGATATGTAAGCAACCTCATAATTATCAAATCTCCCTATTTTTTAGAAGAAAATTGCTAGAAATCAATGTCTTTAAATGTAGTTTTTTAAAAATAAATACTAAAATTATATCATTTCAATCTATCCATCTAATAAAGCATAGGAAAATAAACTGTCAGAGAATTATTTTTCACTCATGTGAAATAAAGCATGGCATGTCATTTGGGGATATATAAAGGCTTTGCAAATTCAGTAAAGTAAATCCAATATATACAAAGGAAATACCATAGTCAAAGTAATGCTATTAATTAGTTTAATATTAAAAAAAAAAAACAGTCCCACAAAAAAAAAAAAATTAGTTTAATATTAAGTACTGAAAGAACATTTGGTCAATATGTCTAGATGAAAAAGAGTGGGTGACATTACAATTTATCAAATACAAATTTCAAAAATAGATTTGCCCTTCTTCATTAATGCAAGACATACATTTTACTAAGCTATCCATTTTAAATATGAAAATAATACCTAAAAAAATCCTCCTAAACCTAGGAAGCAAACACAATACAATTCAACAAATTTAGTAAAAAATTACCTATCTGCAAAACCTAATTTGTGTTGGATCTTCAAGATTATATTACATCTCCAAGATTTGTTCATATTAAATCCTCAAGTGTGTATTTTTTTTCCCATTTGTATTCATGGAATGGTTTTCAGTGTGAGATATCATGGTTTCAACAGCCAAGGAGTTTCAGATCCTCTTAAACTGAAGAATCATCTATCATTTTCATTTAAGATAAACCAGGTATAACTTGAACTTTTGAGGGATAAGCAAGTCTTTTGCCATTTATAATTGGTTGGACAAAGACAAAGAGCAAACAAGGTTAAAAAGATAAAGGTAAAAAATGCGAAACCAAAAATAAAGGCTATTTAGAGTAACTGGTATACTGTGTTTTTGAAGAAAGTTTTCCTTTCTAATCAATTGTTTTTCTTGCCTTTGGGTCTTTATAACATAATTGTATGGCTATGCTCTATAATGTTTATATTTTTAACATAAGTATTTTTAACATAGTACTTAAAATTTTTCTTATTAGGAATTCAATATTTTTTCTATAATTTTGAATATTTATAAGAAATTACTATGGCATTCACAATGAGACAAAAATGATGGGGCTTCCATTTGAAATATAATTTTTTCTTCTCTAAAGCAAATTATATATTTTACAATTTCACATATAAAAACACAGCATGTTATTTATCAAGCACTTGTTTACTTACTCTCAGTTTCTCTTACAGTTCCTACCTTAATTGCTGTGTTTCAAACACAAACATCTCCTTAAAAATCCCCTAAGTATGCACAAACTCCCTGAGCAAGTTAATTGGTCATAAACAGTATCACTACCCGAGGGTAATGACAATGATTAGCCATACAAATTTGAATGTGCAGGAATGGAAGTCTTCTCACATTCCTATTTATTTCACTAGTCTGGCCCCTACAAAAATCAGATAGATTCTGATGAATTAAATTACATATAGCACCTTTCATCCCCTGACATACACTACATCTGCTAGGTTTCTTAAGGTTCTGAAGGGAGTTCATGACACCAATATTTGGGAATATCAGTATAGAGTTGAGTTGATGCAATCCTAAATAGAAGAAACACAACATAGCCTGCCCCCCCCAGGTTATGAAACAAGATCAAGCCATCTACAGGAGATTACTATGTGTCATTCAAAAGGGTAGCTCCTGGGGTATTTCTTTCTTTCTTTTTTTTTTCTCAAAGATTTTATTTATTTATTTGAGAATGAGAGAGAGAGAGAGAGAGAGAGAGAGAGGGAGAGAACAAGCGAGGGGGAGGGGCAGAGGGAGAGGAAGAGGAAGAAAAAGATACCCCACTGAGCAAGGAGCCTGATGCAGGGATCGATCCCAGGACCCTGAGATCATGACCTGAGCCGATGGCAGATGCTTAACCAATTGAGCCACCCAGGCACCCCAGCTCCTGGGATATCTCTGAGCCCAGGTGGAAAGTGAGCATGTGACCATGGAACGTCAAGTGATTATATAGCCAGAATTGAGCACATCATAAGTTGAATTCTTTCAAACCTACCAAACCAATGTCAAGTAGATCCATCATCATTCTATAGTAAAATGACTATGTATATAGGGATTCAGCATGGGCAGGTTTATAGGACACGAGCAAGTTGCATGAATAGGTGAGCAATATCCCTATATTATTCAACACTGCATTTAGGACATACCCATGATCACAAGAGGGTTTCCCTGGAACAAGCTCACAGAGAAAAAAGAAGGTCAGTTTCAGTTCATGGGTAGATTGACTCAGTAGATCAGTGCAAGCAAAATAGCAACTACTGTAGCATATAGCCCAATCAGGGGTGTGCCTGAAAGATAGTAGGAAGGAGAAATTTTTGCAGTGGGCAGAGCCTTGGGCAGGGCACCTAGCCATCTCCTTTGCCTGGAAAAAGAAATGACTCACAATAAGAACATACACAGCCTTTCAGGCATTGAAAAATGATTTGGCTATTTGGCCGGGGGCCTAAAATAAAGATAATTAAGGGATCAGCATTTGAGATAGTGACATGTGGTATGACCTATGGGAGGAGACAGATGATCTTTGTATTATATATTATGTCCACAGGGGAACATCTACTATGGACAACTCACAAAAGAACTAAGTAGATAGAAAGACTTGCCCAAATAATGTCACCCAGACTCTGTCATTAGCTACACTATTGCTGGCACAATGGGTATAAGAATGATAGCAGGAATGAAGTTGAGAGATGGGCACAACACCATGGGTCTCGTTCACAAAGGCTGAGACAGATTTCTTCTATCGCTGAAAGTCCAACCTGTTAGCAACAGAGACCAGTGTTGAACTCCAGCACAGATTTAATCCTCAAAGTGATAAAATGCTAACTTGCTGACAAAATGAGTACATTGAAGCCTTCCCATACCGGAAGGGACAAAGATTAACATTGTTTAATATCTGCATATATTCCTGAAGTGGGTGTTTTTTTCCTATCCTTAGGGCTTCAGCCAGAACTGCTATCTGAGGATGTATAGAAAATGATCCACCAATATGGAGTCTCATATAAAATTGCCTTGATCCAAAGGACTCACCCTATAGCAAAGCAAACATGGCAGTGGCAACACAGCCATGGGATCCACTAAGCCTATCATTTAGTGCTCATTGGGTTACCAGCCTAGCAGAGTGATGGAAGGACCTCTTTAAAGGCCTAACAGCGTGCCATCTTGCTGAACCCAGCTCTGCAAGAATGTGGTATCATCTCCCTAAATGTGCTATATACTTTAAACTGCCAGTTATTGAGGGGTGCTGTTTCCCCTCTAAATAGAATACATTGGTCCAGAAATGAAGCACTGAAAGTAGGATTGTTTGTTTTACCATTAGCTTTAGCAATCAAATTAAGAAATGTGTGCTTTCTCTCCCAAGAAATTTAGGTTCTATGCATGTAGAGATCCAGGTTCCCAGGCAGGACACTTTCCAGCAGGGGATGTAATGTCAACTTTAAACTACAGCTGTCACCCACTTTGAGCTTCTCATGTCAAGAGACAACTAGGCGAAGAAAAGAGTCACCATCCTGGCAGAGGTAACTGGCATTCATCATCAGTGGTACACAGATCTGGGGTTACATAAAATAGGGAGAGAAGAAAATGTTTGGCATTCAGGTGGTTTACTTTTAGTACTCGCCTGTCCAATCTTGATATTAAGTGGCCAGCAAGTGCCATTATGAACAGGGGTGAGGATCTGAGGCACCAATTTCCTACTTGGAGTTTTCCCCACAGCAAACTACAACTAGAGTCTGACCTGTTCAGTCTTCTCACTCCCGCCAGCTTGACTAAACTTTAGATAAGGCTCTTCCTGACCTACTTTTTCTTAGAGTATTTACTTTAGAAAACCTGAAATTGCAAATTATTCCTCTGCCTTTGAGATGCAAATCTCCCAGCCTTCCGTCAGTTTACAACCCAGGAATGTCTTTCTCAAAGACCTGAGAGGCATTCCTTTGAAATGTAATCATCAAGAAAAGGTAGGGCTCCAGTCTCTCAGGCTCTGTGGTCAGAAAGGAGCAAACACAGATGGTCTAATTGCAGTGACCAACCCTCCCCTAATGTCTTCTAGGATTCTTCCTTTAGCTCTCTCCCTCATTTAAAATTCCTCTTTTCCTTTCTTTCGGTGGAGTTGAGTTGAATCTCTCAGCAGTAGTCTCTTGCAGTAGTCTTGAATAAAGGCTTCCTTTCCATTTTTAACAAGCGTTTGGTGCATTCTTTTTCTTTGACAAGTCCTGGAGAAGCACATCCCACATGGGATGAATTGAGGCTAGTAAGTCAGTGGGTTGGAGTAGCACAAGTGGACATTATAGTACACCCTGCATAGTTTGCCCTCTTCCACTTGGCACTCCTTCTCCTGTCTTCTGGGAATGCTGACTGCTGACTACTCACAGCAGTGTCTCTGGAAAATACCTTCATCTAAATGTAGTTGCTTCCTGCATCTAATGCTCCACCAGTGGGGGGTTACATATACTCAAGCCCTCTTGTTTTAATTTGGGAGAACTCTGAAGGGCCACTGTAACCCCAGAAGCTAACTGAGGCCTCTGCTGCCATTGCATCATAGTTCAAACTTCTCTTTCTGCATAATTCTGCTTTCTTCACTCTTACAGGTGTTGTTTCCAAGAGCTCTTCCCAGCAAATCTCTTGCATGCAAATTCCTGTGTCAGTCTGTTAACAGGAATCACAATTTAAGGAATCCTATATATGCAGCCACACTTGAAACCACATTCATTACTCCTATTTTGACATTTTTTAACTTCATCCCAGCCCTGTAATCCTGGATTAGATGACTCATTTTCTTAATGCTAAGAACATTGCTTCATATTAATTAATAATGTCAAAATAATTACTACAATGGAAATTTTATTTACCAGCTTATATTTTTCTTAATTTTATATTGTCAACAGCTTTGTCCCAATAGTCTTTATGATAAGAAATTTTTAAAAGCATTGTTACACTGCATTTTTATACATGTACTTCCCAGCTTTGTTTTGTTGCCATGTGCATTTTTTAATATTTTGAAAACTGTAAACTGTGAGAATGAGTTAGAAATTCTTCATTCTATTAATATCCAGAACAGTTCATTTTCCATTGCATATTTTAAAATTACTGATTTTACTGATTGCAATGTTTTGTATATTTCTATCACTTTCCTTTAATGTTTTCTGTACACTCAGACACATCTCATTTGTTTATCATGTAATTATTGAAAGGTGTTTATTTCTCTGTTTATTTCTTACTCTTGCTTAATAGCGAAGAAAATATGAGCACATTTATTAACTAGTTAGAATAATTTTCATCATCTTAACCAATGGTACCACCATGCTATTCTCACGGAGTTAATTTTTGCATGAGGTATTTTGTATGGAGGCAGTGACAGGTCATTTGGTGCTATAAAGTTGCCTAAGTATCCATAGCCTTTCATTTCTTTCTATCATCAGACTATGCATGAAACTAATAGTCTTCTGTCTCTTACCTCTACTGTTCTTGCCTTGTTTATTTTTCTGAGAACAGGAAACGTGATTGGATCATGTAATGTTTAGGAATTTCCTATCTGTTAACTCCCTTTTCACTTCCTCTATTATAGTGTGACCAACCTGACAAGAAGGACCTTGTATTTCAATAATCCTCCAAATCTATCAATGTAAAGGACACAGAGTGGTTTCTTCAAATCTTTAACAAATGATTGCATGGGCAGATAGTATAAGCTGCATAAATATAGAAACATAATTTCAATGTTTTAATTTCTTAATGGGTGCAGCTATACTTTGGCCTGGGCTTTTGATTTGGCAAGAATCTATTTGGAGATTTTGATGCTACCTAGGGGTTAGAGTTTATGAAGGCTTAGGAACCAAGAGTTTGGTTATTACATCAAAAGAATTTCTAGAGCTCTAACACAAATACTTAAAAAACAGCTCTGCAAAAACAATATAATTTCAAATGTAGTTTCTGATAAGGTTCATTTTCCAACAAGCTCTCCTGCTTTGCTAGAATATAGAATTCCTGGCTTACACAAACCACCCAAAGAGAGAGATACAGTGCACACATTTTAGCCTCTAATTTTCTTTTCCTGAATCTTATGTGAAGCTCCAACGCATCATCAGAAATATTTGGCATCAATACCATTCAGGTGACTGATAACAAACTCCCTTAATGTCAAGAGTCATTCCATTTTTCTTTCAGGAAGAATAAGGCCATACCTAAACATATTAAAATATTATTCACTTTGACAATGGAACTAGTTCTAAGACATGAACTATTGCTATATTAGAAAGAAGAAGCAATCAGTATTTTTCATCGCTTAAGAATCTCTATACTACAAAAGAAATCCATCACTTCTAATGAAATTGGTAAGTACCTAGGAGGCGAATGTCTTTTCTTATTTCTACTGTGAAATCTGGGTTGAAATGAGCAGTTGTAGTTAACTCACGTTCCTATTAACCAGAAAATTTTAGTCAAAAGTGAGCATATTTATCAAAGCTTTTTGAAAATGACATGAAATTTTCATTAAGATTGCAAGGGCTATTACTGTTCTATTTTAAGTAGATCTATAGATTGTTCTTAATATAAAAACTGAGATTAACAGTAAATTTATTTTATTTAAATTATATTAATTAATCAAAAAATGTTAGATTAACTTATCTAGAAAATAGTTATATATAGTTGAGTTTATATGTGAGTTTTTAATATAAATATCATCTTCAATTTCTGCTTATAAAATGATTATGTAGTACAATTTATGCTTTCTTCACTGTGTAATTGGTTTATCAGTAACTGTTATGTCAACAGCGAATCATATTTTCTGGTGCATTAATCTTAAATATTTTTCTTTCTTGACACACACAGAAAAAAATGAAGCCACATGAAAATTTGAGAGAGATTAAAATGGAATAAAAAGTTCTCAGTAGAGTTTAAGTGTATTTTTATGTTAATATTAAAGACCAATATTGTATGGCTTCATATATATGCTTGCAACTCAGTTATTTTAAGATATTTATTAGAAATCACCCAATGGTATTAATTTACTAAGGTAAATCATCTTACTGGTAACTTAGGCATAATTGGAAATTATATAAGCACTTTCAGGCTGATAATATTCTAAGGAGTATTTTACTAAAAATAAAGAAAAGTCCTTAAGTATTGTTTTGAATAGTAAAGCTAGTAAAGAGTAAAATTCTATTAATCATCAAGACAAATTGAACTTGAAATAAATCAAAATATAACATTTTGTACATTTTCAGAAAAATAAATTGGCTATATATTTCACTTTGCATGGCTAGATTTCAGTAGTTGTAATTTTCCTTCCTAACATTTATTTCAATTTTAAATAATATATTTACCTGTGTGATCACTTGATTAATGTCAGTCTGTCTCATTAAAGAGAAAGCTACATGAGAGATGAAAGCATGTCTGTTTTGTTCTCCATCTCCCAAATTAGGCACTTTGCCTGGCACATGGAATTAGATTAATATATTTCCGAATAAGTTAAAAATAAATGGATAATATTACCTGAAAAACTGACTCTCATTAAATGGTTTGTAGGTGACCAGAAACTGGACCAATAGAAACAAATAAAAAACATACCAAAAGACCACGTGAGGGACACTTGGGTGGCTCAGTCAGTTAAGCGTCTGCCTTCGGCTCAGTTCATGATCTCAGGGTCCTGGGATTGAGTTCCGCATCGGGATCCTTGCTCAGCAGGGAACCTGTTTCTCCCTCTGTCTGCAGCTCCCCCTGCTTGTGTGCGCGCTCTCTCTCTCTCTTTCTCTCCCAATCTGACAAATAAAGAAGATCTGTAATAAAAGATGACCACATGAGTTTAATGAAAAATATTATGCATAATTTTATGCTCAATATTATGCTTAAGAATATTCTGATGGTACACAATTTGAAGAAATATATACATATAGAAAGAGTAGAGAGAGAGAGAAATAGATGATAGATCATTTGATCTGGACAGTTCTGGGCCTAAGTTCCCCACTTCCATTTTAATTTCCAAATTCTATTCTTTTCTAATTTCAAATATAATTTGAAATAATAATTCTCTGGCTTTATGGTCCTTTCTGTAATATTAACTAATAGTAATCTATAACAGTATTTTTTTTTACCTCTGAGATTTTTTGCTTTACAATTGCCTATCTCTTGTAAAACTACAAAATACATTTTGATAACAAAGAACAAGAAAAATAATTTTATTGCAAGTCCTTAATTTCTCAACACATTTGATAAAGCTTAAAACATGGTATGTGGGCAAGATTTGCAACCTAGATGGACATCAAAACAAAAAAATAATAAAATTGTCCTATAATCATACTTGTCATGGATGGCCTTTGAACTGTAACTGTTCTTTAGTAATCAAAAAGTTGTTGTGTCTTCTCATTGGATCCAACATCTACATAGTGATGTAGCTTATAAATATGTGTTTTTGGTAACCTATATGGATATAATTTACATAGCCACATGTTTTTATGAGTTCATTTTGACCTAAGTTATAAATAATAAATACAAATTTTCTACTTTTCTACCTGCATGTATGGTAATTTCTTCATCAATTTCTACAGTGCTTTCTAATATTTTTATATGAGATTATAGTATATCTGTGTGGTATAGTTGAGTGATGCAACATGATATTTTGCAGTATACCAAAGCTTTTGACTGATTACTATAATTCGTGTTTAATGATTTTTTATTACATAAGTAACATGAGCATTGAAAACATCATTTTTGTCATACATATATGTATTTGTCTGCTTGGGCAGCCATAACAAACTACTCAGACTAGTTAAGACAACGGAAATTTATATGCTCACAGTTCTGGAAGCTAGAAGTTCATGATCAAGATGCTGGAAAGTTTCTGGTGAGATCTCTCTTCATGGCTTGCAAATGGCTATCTCCTGCTGTGTCCTCACATGATCTTTCCTCTGGCATTCGTGAAGCCAGTGAACTGTGGTGTCTCATCCTTTTTTTATAAGGACATCAGTCCTATCAGATTAGGGCCTCAATCTTACCACCTCATTTAACCTTAATTACCTCCATAAAGGCCCCATCTCCAATACAATCACATTGGAGGTTAGAGCTGCAATCTATGAATTTTGGGGGAACACAATTTCATCCAAAACAACATGGAGTTCCCTTTATCTTCTCAACAGGTGCTTTGTAAGAATTTCAAATGTGGATTTTATTACTGTTGTTTTGTTTGGCGAGTTGTTGTTAACATTTGAGCATATAATAAGCTTCAACCACCTAAATGTAGTCATTGACTATTATGTATTATGTTCAATGTGTCTTTTCATAGTGCAGCGTGAACAATTTTTAAAAGTTTAAGGTTTTTTTTTTTTCCAAATTGCAAATTATAAGTTAATGCTCTGTTTGCTGATCTCAGGACTAGTAATTTTTCACTGTGAATATATAACACAATCTAACTTGGCATGTAACTAAATCATTGCTAAGGAAATGATACCATGAAATATGATCATCAATGTTTTTTAAATCATTATTCCATTTATTAAATTTGATAGTACAATGTATTTCTAAGTCTATTCAGTTACTAATAGATCAACTGCAGTTTTCTTCTGCTGCAAGGCAAATGGCAATCAAAGAGGAATCACAGCCTCTAACAATATTTCTAGTGTGACATGGGATTAAAATAATCAGTACAACTCATAACACTGTATTTTCAGGTTAAGTGAAATGCTAAAGTTTTGATTCTTGGATTATCTCCTGCTAGTAATTGTGCCAGATTGCATCCGGATAATAACCCACCATGGTGAATAAATATCATCAGTTAAAATGTTTCAAAATTCAAACAGAATTGTGTGACAGGAGTTGTTTACAGGATGTCACACTGTCTCTTTTATAACTCTGTTCTGTTGACAGTATGATGCTTATCATTCAAGTCAATATATACAGGATTTCTGGAAGCTGGGCTTATAAAAATTTTCTTGATGTACTTTTTTAATGGAAAAACATGTAATTTTATTAGATATATAATTAGTATAATAACCATATTGTATAACCCATGTAGAATCATAAAAAGTAAAATTTACTTAGCTTTATTTTATACGTTGTACCACAGGCAATCGTTTGTCAATGACAGTATTAAATTATAATTACATCAAATGTTATTATAAAAGTCTTAGAATTGAAATCAATATTAAATGTTATTTATTGAAATATGTTATCCCATACACAATTAAACTTCATAACCCATAATATGATATCATGGAAAGGATAATGAAGTATACATAAGGAGACCTGAATTCTTTTTTTTAAAAGATATTCTTTATTTATTTGAGAGAGAGAGGAGAGAGAAAGAGAGCACAAGCAGGGGGAGGGGCAGAGGGACAGGGAAAGAATCTCAAGGAGACTCCACACTCAGCGCAGAATCTGAGGTAAGGTTTGATCTCAGGACACTGAGATATGACCTGAGCCTAAACCAAGAGTTGGATGTTTAACTGACTGAGCCATCCAGGCAGCCCGAGGAGACGTGAATTCCTTCTCTATAACTGAATATGAGTAAGACGTTGGGCAAAATAGTTAAACTCTATGAACCTCAGTAACCTCATTTATCAGTAGTGCTATCTAGTTTTCCAGCTCTCAGTATCAGTAAACTTCATGTGCATGATTTCCCTGTATTCAAACAAATCAGTGATACACTGCTGAAACAGTCAGGGCCCTCACTGCCCCATTTCCTTTTCCTTCTTCCTACGAGGGGCCTCCAGCTATGAACACATCTTGGATTCTCCCTGAAAAGGCCTTTTGGAGTTCTAAGAGTTATTTGTTACAGAGATGTTTCCCATGTCATATTTTGTAAGGATATATTTCAGATTAAAAGTAGAGGGTTATATGTACGTGTGCACACCCAGGTGCATGCCCATGTAGTTTCAATATCCTATTATCAGTTGACCGTTTAGTAGAAAGTGATGTAGACTGTCAACTACAAGGATGTTCTAGATACTCTATCAGCTGGAACCATTTTTCAGGAAGAGAAATGAACAACTCTTTTTCTTCAGTGTTTTAACTTCTGGCAACTGAAGCACAACACCATTTTTAAAAGCAACTATTTGAACAGTAACAATTTCATACCCTAAGTGGGACAACACTCACATTATTTATTAGAATACCCCAAGCAGTTGATGGATGATGTCAGGAGGTTCACACCTCCTGTGTTTGCTGTTTTTGAAAGGATGGTTTCTTTCAAAAGCTGGAGACTAAATGATGTGGTTCATATATATCTAAGGGGAACTTGATGTGTTTTAAACTCTGTGATGCCTAAATATCAGTTGACTTTTTCACTCCTTCAGGATTAATCACTGTGAAAGTGAATGCTGTGGACATCAAAGATTTTTTGAGAGAAGTCATTTCTTTCTTTTGGGAGAAGTCATTTCTTTCTTTGAAATATCTATAAATAAATATATTTGGCAACACTGACCCAAATGTCTTTATGGAATATTTGGCAGTGACTCTATATCTGTCTTAGAAAAGACAGTCATTCGGAAATAGTTCTTAGAAGTTATTAGGTTTAACCTAATACATAGCAGGTAATGGGTATTAAGGAGGGAACGTGTGGTGATGAGCACTGGGTGTTATACATAACTAATGAATCATTGAACACTACATCATAAACTAATGATGTACTAAATGCTGGCTAATTGAACATAATAAAAAAATAAATAAAAATAAATAAATAATTTAAAAAAGAAGTTATTAGGTTTATATCCCATAAGAAAGATAAAACCTGAGTATATCTTTTACCTAAAGAAATAACTAATATATTCTTTTTTTTTTAAAGATTTTATTTATTTATTTGAAAGAGAGAATGAGAGAGAGCACGTGAGAGGGGGGAGGGTCAGAGGGAGAAGCAGACTCCCTGCTCAGCAGGGAGCCTGATGTGGGACTCAATCCTGGGACTCCAGGATCATGACCTGAGCCGAAGGCAGTCACTTAACCAACTGAGCCACCCAGGCGCCCGAAATAACTAATATATTCTTAAAGAATGTTTTCACTGATGGGGCGCCTGGGTGGCTCAGATGGTTAAGCGTCTGCCTTCAGCTCAGGTCATGATCCCAGGGTCCTGGGATCGAGCCCCACATCGGGCTCCTGGCTCAGCAAGGAGCCTGCTTCTCCCTCTGCCTCTGCCTCTCTCCCTGCTCATGCTTTCTCTCTCTCTCTGTATCTCTGTGTCTCAAATGAATAAATAAAATCTTAAAAAAAAAATGTTTTCACTGACATTTTATATGCCAAAAAATGGTCAAAATAAAGCAAAATATACCAAAAGTTTCAAGGCTGAGAAAAATCTAAATGTTGAGTTAGTGTTTTGAAGGTGTAACAACTTCAGAGACAAAATATTTAACACTGGACCCCAGAATTTTTATGTCATTCAATTGTGCATGTGTGGGTTAATTATATATGTGTGTGTAGTGTGTGTATGCACTCTTCATGATGATATGAGGGTAGTCAGTTTTTTAAATAAAACTCATAGCTTCAAAACCAATGCATGAAATGGATACTCAAATGTAAAGAGTAAACTATTGGCAGGAGAAGTAAAAGAAAACGCAAGAGACAGAAACTGCTCTTAGAAAAACAAAATGACTGTGCATCAGATGTCAATGTGAAAAGATGCAAAATTTTGCCCATTTCCTGCCAAAAAGAGGCACCAGAGCATAAGTGAAGGGCTAAAGAAGGGCTAGACTGTGATACACAGGACAGAGATGAAGTGAAACCGGGAAGAGGAGACTTTACAGAAAATGGAAGAAGCAAATGAACACCATGAACTTTATATGACAAATGTTGATGGAAGATAAAAATGCTAGAAAATGCCAAAAATGAAATTTAATACAAATACAGGGTATTATTTTTCAGTGTGATCTTTCTTTAAAAGCAGTTACAATTAATCTCTTCCAGATACAGCACGTAGGAGATGTAGTCTCTTATTAATCAATCTCTCTGTGACTGAATCTAATTATACACAGAATTTGTTAGGGCCTTAGAGTTACTCAGAAATGGTAAAGTTGATGAGATTTTTGAGTCAGTGCTGAGCCAGAGATTACTATATATTTACCATACACCGTTTCCTTCTGTATTTAGACACATAGCTAAAGTACATTTCCCAATCATTCTTGCAGTTTGGTGACATCATAGGACCAAACTGTGCAAATCAAATATCAGCAGAATGATCTATACCACTTCTAGGCTTAGCTAATAGAAAGCTATCAGAGACTCACGGACTCTATTTTTCACCATCTTAGGTTAAATGTAGGAGAGGATCATGTCATAGAAGTTGGCAGAGCTCATAATAGAAGAAGCATGGGTTCCCTGAATGACTTTTTTGAACAGAGCATCTACTTGCCAGCATTAGATATGATATAATTGTGTAGGACTTTGGATAATCTAACCTTCAAATAACTGTAGTTTGCCAATCAAAGCAGTGGCATGTGTAATGATGCCAATCCAGGAGGAAGCACTTAGTTGAAGTATTTGAAGTCTCTATTGTCAAGTACAGGAAATTGTAACTAGCAACTTCCCAAAACGTTTTCAACTAGAACTATAGCCTCTGCAGAAAACCTAGATGGAAAATTAAATATTGTAGTCTGGCTTAAATAATGTTGTATCTGAAAGCCCGATCTCTCTGGAACACTTAGAATAACTCTATTGTCCAATTAATCCCCAAATCCAGGGGGAGGAGCAAGATGGCAGAGGAGTAGGAGACCTAAATTTCGTCTGGTCCCAGGAATTCAGCTAGAGAGGGATCAAACCATTCTGAACACCTACGAACTCAACAGGAGATCAAAGAAAAGAATAGCAGCAACTCTGAACAGAAAAGCAACCACTTTCTAGAAGGTAGGACGTACGGAGAAGTGAATCTGAGGCAATTTTTGGGAAGATAGACGGTGGGGGAGGGGGCCTCTGTCAGCTGCTACTGGAAAGTGATAGAGCAGCGGAGCACAAAATCAGAACTTTTAGAAGTCTGCTCCATTGAGGGACGTCACTCCAGTGGCTAAGTGGGGGGTGGAACCCTCACTGGGACAGTGTGGTCGCAGGACCCCAGGGGTCACAGAAAGACTGTGGGTGCCTGAGTGTGGCAGAGCTCCCAGGTATTGGAGCGGGGAAGCTGGCTGCAGAGATAGAGCAGAAGAGTGGGCTCTCAGCTTGGGGTTGCCATAAACTGTGATCTGCAGCAAGTCGGGCCACTGCTCCCCCAGCAGGGACCCAACAAGTGGCAGATCGGGGGAGACTCCCCTTCTTCTCCCGGGAGGAGCAGCATGGGAGCGCACCACAGGGATCGGCTGGGTTTGGAGACTCCAAACGGGGTCCTGTGCTGGAGACAGAAATGCTCGGTCACTGGCCAGGTGAGCATGGAGTGCGGCCAGAGACCGGGAAGATGGGAGTGATTGACTGCTTTTCTCTGGGGGCTCACTGAGGAGAGGGGCCCCGAGTTCTTGGCTCCTCTGGGGCAGAGATTGGGAGGATGCCATTTCACTCTCCTCCTCCAAAGCTGTACGGAAAACTTGCAGGGAACAAAAGCTCCCGAGAGCAAACACGAGCAGATTACTTAGCCTGGCCCGGCAGGGTGGGGCAATTCCAACTCCAGCAAAGACATTTGGGAACCACAGCAACAGGCCCCTCCCCCACAAGATCTGCAAGAACAGCCAGCCAAGACCAAGTTTACTGATCAATGAGAATGGCAGAACCCCAGCGCTACAGGAATACTGCAGATAGAATTCATGGCTTTTTTCCCATGATTCTTTAGTATTTCAAAATTAATTTTTTTTTAACTTTTTCTTTCTTTTTTTTTTGAATTTTTCTTTTTCCCTTTTTCAACCAACATCTTATCAATCCCTTTTTTAAAAAATCTTTTTTATTTTTCATTTTTAGAGTCATATTCTATCCCTTCATAGTAGTTAACCTTATTTTTGGTATATATATATATATGTTGTTCTCTCTTTAAAATTTTGGGATACAGTTTCTCCTAACAGAGCAAAATATACCCTAAATCTCTAGTGTATGGCTTTGTTCTAGTCTCCTGCCTGATCACATTGTCTCCCTTTTTTTTTTTTTTTTTTAATCCTCATTTCTTTTTTCAGCCAACTTCTTATCTTATAAATTCCCTTTATAAAATCTTGGATAATTTTCACCTTAACAGTCATATTCCATCCATTCATCGCATTAACCCTTATTTTTGTACATATACAAGTTTTTCTTTCTTTAAAATTTTCAGAGGCACTTTCTTCTAACAGACCAAAATATGCCCAAAATCTAGCGTGTGGCACTGATCTATGCACCAGCCTGATCATATTTGATCATATTTTGGGTTTTGTTTGTTTGTTTGTTTTTATCTTTCTCTCTTTTTTTTTTTCTTTTTTCTTTCATTCCCTTTCTTTTCCTTCAGTTTCAGGTCTCTTCTAATTTGTTTAGTGTATATTTTTCTGGGGACATTGTTACCCTGTTAGCATTTTGTTCTCTCCTTCATCTATTCTCCTCTGGACAAAATAACAAGACAGAAAAAATCACCACAAAAAAAAGAACAAGAGGCAGTACTGACTGCCAGGGACCTAATCAAGGACATTAGTAAGATGTCGAAACTAGAGTTCAGAATGATGATTTTAAAGATAATAGCTGGGCTTGAAAAAAGCATGGAAGATATTAGAGAAACCCTTTCTGGAGAAATAAAAGAACTAAAATCTAACCAAGTCAAAATCAAAAAGGCTATTAATGAGGTGCGATCAAAAATGGAGGCTCTAACTGCTAGGATAAATGAGGCAGAAGAGAGAATCAGTAATATAGAAGATGAAATGATGGAAAATAAAGAAGCTGAGAAAAAGAGAGATAAACAACTACTGGATCACGAGGGCAGAATTTGAGAGATAAGTGATACCATAAGATGAAACAATATTAGAATAATTGGGATCCCAGAAGAAGAAGAGAGAGAGGGGCAGAAAGGAATATTGGAGCAAATTATAGCAGAGAACTTCCCTAATTTGGGAAAGGAAACAGGCACCAAAATCAAGGAGACACAGAAAACCCCCTCAAAATCAATAAAAATACGTCAACACCCCAACATCTAATAATAAAACTTACGAGTCTCAGAGACAAAGAAAAAATCCTGAAAGAAGCTCAGGAGAAGAGATCTGTAACCTACAATGGTAGAAACATTAGATTGGCAACAGACCTATCTACAGAGAAGTGGCAGGCCAGAAAGGCCTGGCATGATATATTCAGAGCACTAAATGAGAAAAATATGCAGCCAAGAATACTATATTCAGCTAGGCTGTCATTGAAAATTGAAGGAGAGATAAAAAGCTTCCAGGACAAACAAAAACTAAAGGAATTTGCAAACACAAAACCAGCCCTACAAGAAATATTGAAAGGGGTCCTCTAAGCAAAGAGAGAGCCTAACAGTAACACAGACCAGAAAGGAACACAGACAATACACAGTAACAGTCACCTTACAGGCAATACAATGGCACTAAATTCCTATCTTTCAATAGTTACCCTGAATGTAAATGGGCTAAATGCCCCAATCAAAAGACACAGGTTATCAGACTGGATAAAAAAAACAAGACACATTGATATGCTGTCTGCAAGAGACTCATTTTAGACCGAAAGACACCCTCAGATTGAAAGTGAGGGAGTGGAAAACCATTTACCATGCTAATGGATAAAAAAGAAAGCTGGGGTGGCAAACCTTATATCAGACAAATTAGATTTTAAACCAAAGACTGTAATAAGAGATGAGGAAGGACATTATATCCTACTTAAAAGGTCTATCCAACAAGAAGATCTAACAATTGTAAATATCTATGCCCTTAACATGGGAGCAGCCAATTATATAAGCCAATTAATAACAAAAGAAAAGAAACACATTGACAACAATACGATAATAGTAGGGGACTTCAACCCCCCTCACTGAAATGGACAGATCATCTAAGCAAAAGATCAACAAGGAAATAAAGATTTTAAATGACACACTGGACCAAATGGACTTCACAGACATATTCAGAACATTCCAACCCAAAGGAACAGAATACACATTCTCCTCTAGTGCCCATGGAACATTCTTCAGAATAGATCACATCCTAGGTCACAAATCAGGTCTCAACTGATACCAAAAGATTGGGATCATTCCTTGCATATTTTCAGACCACAGTGCTTTAAAACTTGAATTCATTCACAAGTGCAAAGTCGGAAAGAACTCAAATACATGGAGGCTAATGAACATCCTACTAAAGAATGAATGGTCAACACAGAAATTAAAGAAGAATTGAAAAAATATATGGACACCAATGAAAATGAACACAACTGTTCAAAATCTTTGGGATGCAACAAAGGCAGTCCTAAGAGGAAAGTACATAGCAATAAAAACCTTTCTCAAGAAACAAGAAAGGTCTCAAATAAACAACCTAACCCTACGCCTAAAGGAACTGGAGAAAGAATAGCAAATAAAGCCTAAACCCAGCAGGAGAAGAGAAATAATAAAGATCAGAGCAGAAATCAATGAAATAGAAACCAAAAGAACAGTAGAACAGATCAACGAAACTAGGAGCTGGTTCTCTGAAAAAATTAAGAAGATTGATAAACCCCTGGCCAGACTTATCAAAAAGAAAAGAGAAATGACCCAAATAAATAAAATCATGAATGAAAGAGGAGAGATCACAACCAACACCAAAGAAATACAAACAATTATAAAAACATATTAAGAGCAACTATGCCAGCAAATTAGATAATCTGGAAGAAATGGATGCATTCCTAGAGATGTATCAACTACCAAAACTGAACCAGGAAGAAATAGAAAACCTGAACAGACCTATAACCACTAAGGAAATTGAAGCAGTCATCAAAAATCTCCCAACAAACAAAAGCCCAGGGCCAGATGGCTTCCCAGGGGAATTCTACCAAACATTTCAAGAAGAATTAATACTATTCTTCTGAAACTGTTCCAAAAAATAGAAATGGAAGGAAAACTTCCAAACTCATTTTATGAGGCCAGCATTACCTTGATCCCCAAACCAGACAAAGACCCCATCAAAAAGGAGAATTACAGACCAATATCCTTGATGAACATGGATGCAAAAATTCTCACCAAAATACTAGCCAATAGGATCCAACAGTACATTAAAAGGATTATTCACCACGACCAAGTGGGATTTATGCCTGGGCTGCAAGGTTGGTTCAACATCCGCAAATCAATCAATGTGATACAATACATTAATAAAAGAAAGAACAAGAACCATATGATCCTCTCAATAGATGCAGAAAAAGCATTTGGCATATTACAGCATCCTTTCTTGATCAAAACTTTTCAGAGTTTAGGCATAGAGGGGACTTACCTCAATATCATAAAAGCCATCTATGAAAAACCCCCAGCAAATATCATTTTCAATGGGGAAAAACTGAGAGCTTTCTCCCTAAGGTCAGGAACACGGCAGGGATGTCCACTATCACCACTGCTATTCAACATACTATTAGAAGTCCTAGCCACAGCAATCAGACAACAAAAAGAAATCAAAGGCATCCAAATTGGCAAAGAAAAAGTCAAACTCTCACTCTTTGCAGATGACATGATACTTTATGTGGAAAACCCAAAAGACTCCACCCCAAAACTGCTAGAACTCATACAGGAATTCAGTAAAGTGGCAGGATATAAAATCAATGCACAGAAGTCAGTGGCGTTCCTACACACCAACAACAAGACAGAAGAAAGAGAAATTAAGGAGTCGATCCCATTTACAATTGCACCCAAAACCATAAGATCCCTAGGAATAAATCTAACCAAAGAGACAAAGGATCTGTACTCAGAAAACTATAAAATACTCATGAAAGAAATTGAGGAAGACACAAAGAAATGGAAAAACGTTCCATGCTCATGGATTGGAAGAACAAATATTGTGAAGATGTCAATGCTACCTAGAGCAATCTACACATTCAATGCAATCCCCATCAAAATAGCATCCACTTTTTCAAAGAAATGGAACAAATAATCCTAAAATTTGTATGGAACCAGAAAAGACCCCGAATAGTCAGAGCAATGTTGAAAAAGAAAAGCAAAGCTGGTGGCATCACAAAATCCGGACTTCAAGCTCTATTACAAAGCTGTCATCATCAAGACAGTGTGGTACTGGCACAAAAACAGACACATCGATCAATGGAACAGAATAGAGAGCCCAGAAATGGACCCTCAACTCTATGGTCAACTCATTTTTGACAAAACAGGAAAGAATGTCCAATGGAACAAAGACAGTCTCTTCAACAAATGTTGTTGGGAAAATTGGACAGCCACATGCAGAAGAATGAAACTGGACCATTTCCTTACACCACACACAAAATAGACTCCAAATTGGTGAAAGACCTCAATGTGAGACAGGAGTCCATCAAAATCCTAAAGGAGAACACAGGCAGCAACCTCTTCGACCTCAGCCGCAGCAACTTCTTCCTAGACACATCGCCAAAGGCAAGGGAAGCAAGGGCAAAAATGAACTATTGGGAAGTCATCAGGATAAAAAGCTTTTGCACAGCAAAAGAAACAGTCCACAAAACCAAAAGACAACATATAGAATGGGAGAAGATATTTGCAGATGGCATATCAGATAAAGGGCTAGTATCCAAAATCTATAAAGAACTTACCAGACTCAACACCCAAAGAACAAATGATCCAATCAAGAAATAGTCAGAAGACATAAACAGACATTTTTCCAAAGAAGACATCGAAAGGGCCAACAGACACATGAAAAAGTGCTCAACATCGCTCGGCATCAAGGAAAACCAAATCAAAACCTCACTGAGATACCACCTCACACCAGTCAGAATGGCTAACATTAACAAGTCAGGAAACGACAGATATTGGCGGGGATGTGGAGAAAGGGGAACCCTCCTACACTGTTGGTGGGAATGCAGGCTGGTGCAGCCACTCTGGAAAACCGTATGGAGTTTCCTCAAAAAGTTGAAAATAGAGCTACCATATGATCCAGCAATTGCACTACTGGGTATTTACCCCAAAGATACAAATGTAGGGATCTGAAGGGGTACGTGTACCCCGATGTTTATAGCAGCAATGTCCACAATAGCCAAACTGTGGAAAGAGCCAAGATGTCCTTCGACAGATGAATGGATAAAGAAGATGTGGTATATATATATATATATATATATATATATACAGTGGAATATTACGTAGCCATCAAAAAGAATGAAATCTTGCCATTTGCAATGACGTGGATGGAACTGGAGGGTATTATGCTGAGCGAAATACTCAATCAGAGAAAGACATGTGTCATATGATCTCACTGATATGAGGAATTCTTACTCTTAGGAAACAAACTGAGGGTTGCTGGAATGGTTGCGGGGAGGGATGTGGTGGCTTGGTGATAGACATTGGGGAGGGTATGTGCTATGGTGAGCGCTGTGAATTGTGTAAGACTGTTGAATCACAGACCTGTACCTCTGAAACCAATAATACATTATATGTTAAAAAAAAAAAAAGAAGATAGCAGGAAGGGAAGAATGAAGGGAGGAAAATCGGAGGCGGAGACGAACCATGAGAGACTATGGACTCTGAGAAACAAACTGAGGGTGCTAGAGGGGAGGGGGTGCGGGGATGGGTTAGCCTGGTGATGGGTATTAAAGAGGCCACTACTGCATGGAGCAGTGGATGTTATACACAAACAGTGGATCATGGAACACCTCATCAAAAATTAATGATGTAATATATGGTGATTAACATAACATAATAAAAAAATAATAATAATAATAAAAAAATCCCCAAACTCAGCAGGTTCTCTCGGTGAAAAACTTATGAAACTTTAACCCATTGCAGAGAATTTTACAAATCAGGAAAAGAATGTGAGCAGGGTTCCCTCTCAATCTGTTTCTCATTCTCTCTCTCTGCCCACCCCCCAACATATACACACACACGTGTGCACACACACTCATTTGGAAAATTTTGCTATTCCAAAAAGTATACAACATAAGAAACTACACTTTGGAACAGAGTTGCTTAAGCTGTTAAAATTTATACCAGTATCAGCCTTTAACCATCAAAAAGTGTAGTTCAGAAAGAAGATAAAGATTTGAATGCATTTGATTTCTATCATGTGAATGGAAACAAGGTAGTAATAGTCTAGAGTCTTGAAAATTGATAAGATTTAGTGAAATGTCAGAATTCAGTGCATATGATATTAACGATTTCTTAAATTGCACCTTTGACAATCTCAATAAATTGTTTGCCTTTAAAGTTTAGAGTCAAAATTCAAATGGAGAATTATACAGAAAACAAGACACCTTTAAAGCTAAGGAACAGCTAGCTATAGGGGTGCCTTGGTGGCTCAGTCAGTTAAGCATCTGCCTTCAGCTCAGGTCATGATCTCAGGGTCCTGGAATCGAGTCCCCCATCGGGCTCCCTGCTCAGCAGGGCGTCTGCTTCTCCCTTTGCCTGCTGCTCCCCTTGCTTGTGCTCTCTCTCTCTCTCCCTCTGTCAAATAAATAAAATCTTAAAAAAAGGAAACAGCTAGCTATATGTGCATAATGAGTTAAACAATTCTCATTAAAATTAAAGATTTTTTTAAAAAAATACTCAAATGACTAACTCTAACATTTTTTAAAACTTTACATTTTCCTTAAGTTTCAAACAAGTGAAAAGGAATTTGACGCTTATGAAGAATATTAAAATAATATTCAGGCCCTGTATGATGTGACCTAGGAGACCACTACTCAGTTACTACTTTGTCACTCATTGACTGTCCACATCAAGTTAGACTGTTACAGCTTCTTGTAATTTTTTCTGATAAAATCTTCAATGTGTTCCTCAGTCAACTGTGATTCTACTGAAAGACAGTGAAAACTCTTTTCCTATACTTTAATCATCAGAGGAGAGACACCACACAGCACAGGCAATCATTGTTATTTTTTTTTTGGAGAGAAGTTATCCTAATTATTCTTTTTGGGAGTCAGATTTTATACAGCTCTAGATTATCTGTGGAATTAACAGGCAACAGTCAAAATACAGGAAGATGAGATGTTTTTCTAATTGGCACTATGGCTCTATTTTTGGATTCAAAGAATTAAACTTATCCCATCAAAAAGAAAATGGTTGTAAAACTAACAACTAAGTAAAACTAAAATACAATGATCAAGCAACCAAACTTTAGTTGATGTCTGATGGTAGGTTATTTTACCCAAGCCATTTTCCTCTGAGCAATGGCAGCAAAATTACAAGTGTAAATTCGGATACCTGTGATAAGTATCTTAGTATTTGAGGATTTGTAAGAAAATAATCCCTTCTACTGTGTGCTTCTGACAGGACAAATAAACTCTAGAACATTTTTAATAAAAATAATATTTTCATGACAACTACAAAGTCTGCCGTAATTTTGACCAGTATACCCCAAGAAATAGAATTAATCTGTGCCAGGAACAATCAGAATTTCAAGAACAATACTTCCACAAGCTTGGTCATCCTAGAAGCTACTAAGTAGGGATGAACAAACATGTGGTTGGGACTTTCAGTCAAGCTAATAAATCTATAATGATCTTTTATTATTATTGTTGTTCATGGTTATCTTATTCCCATCCTTAATACTCTTCATATAGCATGGACTTTCTCTAATTTCCTCAACTAGAAAAGCCTATCTATCTTGATTTTTCTCTATCTTAGCATTCTATCTCATTTATAGATTTTGTTTCCTTTCTTAGTCTTAATATATTCACTGCATATAAATGCATATGCTATGGTATACTTAAGGGCAGAGGCCATATCTGTCTTGTTCACATAGCAGTCCATAAAGCCTAATAAAGTATCGGACACATAATAAGCAATCAATAATACTTGATGAATGAATGGATGAGTACAAAAAGATAAGCTAAGTGAACACAGTGAAGCAAATGTTAAGAACAACTTCTAGCATTATAAATATACAGTCAGTAGAAAATACTTAAATAAGTAGAAAGGACCTCTGTTTCCAAATAATTACAAAACAAAGTCACCAGTTACCACTATGCATTTTCAGTCACGCAAAATGTATAACACATGAGTCACTAATCATTTTTCCCTAAAATTCATTACTTGTATGTAACTTATCTTATTTTGTACATAAATTCCCCTTCTCTAACAACATCTTTCTTATCCCATAATTTACTTTCTCTTTCTCTATAACAATCCTTTCTTTCCTTTAACTCTGATAATAAAATATGCATCATCTTTTAGTTTGTTGTACTATTTATAATTTATTTGAAGACTACCATAAAGACATCAGTTAATATAATTTTTCTGTGTTCCCCCTTTTCTCTACTCCATTTAAGAGAGAAAATCCTGAAAGGATTTGAAATAAAGGAAATTCATGCTATCATTATTTGTTTCAAAAAGCAGCTCATTCTACTATCCATTCAAATCTACTGATAAGATGGTTTTATCTCCATTTTAATTACATATGAATGCATTTCATGTATAACAGCTTCATCATACACAGCATATATTAATCAGTGAGTCTTTCTTTCCTTTTTCTACCCGAATTATTTCTCATGCTAATTTTTTGAGAAAACTATATGTAATAAAGCATTCTGTTCAATTTCTATATGCTAGCATTGATTACTATTTTCTTTATTTGTAAAATGTATATCCATAATAGATTAGCAATGGTTCTCATTTCATCCCAACACTAAATACTTTTCTTCAAATTCCTTCTTTAATTATATTTTCCTCCCAGACTGTGAGTCTGCAATGACTTTGTAAGTACATGAATCTGTGTAAGCAGTAGTCTCTATTTTTTATACCAAATTCAAGTGTGTGTGCACACACACACACACACACAGGGTTATGAAGCAATCTTAAGGGGAATGATTGATATATAAACAGAGTTCGATGCAAATTAAAAATAGGATCTCTAATAAGCATTCATATCCACACAACAATATTTGTTCAAATCCAAATACATCCAAAATCATTACACAGACCATATCCTCATTTGTTAAATTCTGATGGTATAAGAGACATATCAACTTTTATAGAAAAGTTTTCATATATTGTTCTTTCAGCTAATCAGGTAACATACAGTTGTCATCTTTCTGGAAGAAAATTATTTCTTTTATATTACTGTTAGTAAATAGCTAAACATATGTCTCCAGAAGAACTACATTAGAATTTAATTCATGTATATTTATTATTCTAGTCAGTATACTATATATGAGATTATCAAGTGTTTCTTAACTAGAGGACTAAGAAAATTGTCTAGGTTTTCTATCTGTTGTATAGCAGAAGTGATGGTTATACAACTTATTTTATTCTTCTTGGCTTTATCCTTACCTTGGAAAAGTGACAGATTCTTTGTTTCAACTGTAGAACTCTTTTCAAAGACTGTAAGAAAAAGACAGTCTTCAATATGAGAATGACATTCCAGCATCATTTTTTTCTTTTATTTAACAAAGTTCTCTTTGGCAGAGTTTCATGACAATCACAAGTTTGTTTTTGTATCTTTAGGTTTGAAAATCTGTTGAGTGACAGTATAGAGACAGCTGGAAGCCAATAAAGATAAATTTTACCTGTCAAAACTCTCTTATAAGCTGTTTAGGTAAAGAAATATAGACGATTTGGGCAAATTAATAAAAATAAAAATTTAACTTAAAGAATACCCCTCAATGAATACAATGTGGAAAGTGTTGAAATAAGTAACATTACATTAATAATTCTAATACAATACATGAAGTAAAATCTCAAAAATATCTTTGAAATTAAAGAAATAAAATAAATACATATATACACACATATATATATGTATAGAGATAGAGATATAATCTGGGTGATTTTACTGAAGAACAGCAGTAAGAGAAGGCAGAGTGTAAGAATAGAGAGTACCCCAGAAATTCATTGGGCTGGTTTGGCCAGCAATAATGGCCATTATACACAAGGGAATATAATGACTTTAGATTCCATTCATATCAGTATCATTAAACAAAATGTTCAATGTCATAGACAAGCATAGCAGAACCCCTCAGGGACAGTAACAATAGGTCAGTAATTTAACAGGTAAAATCACAATTCTAGAATAGTCTGTCAAGTATCAAATAAGAACACAGCCAATGGCTTTGAGTCAAGGACACAGAACAGTTCTTGGAAAGACAGCAGTTAACTAAACAGGTTGCAATTCTTGGAATGGCTACATTAGCAGAAAATCAAAAAATGATTTTGCATTTAGATAAGAACAGACATGTGGATTCATTATTTAACACACTTTTTGAATTTTGGCAAAATTTTTGAGACTCCTAAAATTATAAACGCTTAGAATTTTAGTCTCTTAGACTATTTTAGACTGGGACAGTTTCTCATTTGTTGCTTTTGACACCTTGACAATTTTGAGGAATATTAGGCACTTTGTAGACTTTTTCTCAATTGGGTTTTGTCTGATATTTTTTCTCATGATTAGATGGAAATTACATGTTTTCAGGAGGAAAACTACACAGATAAAATGATATTCATGTCACATCATCACAAAGATACATACTATCAACTATTGATATTATCAATGTCAATGTTAACCATGATCACTTGGCAAAGGTAAGGTTTGTCAGGGCTTTTTCACTGTTGGGTTATTTTTAGCCCTTCCCAATTCATACTCTTTTAAAGAAACAACTATATGAAGTTTGCATTAAGGATTGAGGTGTTGTGTGCCACTTTCTTGAGGAGCAGCATTTATATAAAGTATTTGGAATTTTTCTGTAGGGGGGATTTATTTATTCTCCCCCATTCATTTACATATTCAATCATTTATTTGTATCAATATGAACTCATGGGTATTTACTTATACATTGGGTTATAATTTACTACTACTTACTTACTTACTTAATTAATTGATTAATGTTATTATCTCATCACTCAAATTGATCTTTGGTCTTTGGAAACTCTTTCAGTTGGCTTCTGCGTCTTTTGGCTCACTGTGTGTGTGTGTGACTTCCTTACTTCATAGCACTACAGGATGCCACAGATTCATCTTGTATATCCCTTTTTCTGACCTGAAATCAGCCATTTCTTCAAAAGACCTAGTGTGTTTATTGAAGGATGGTATTAGATTTTATAATTGATGGTTGCTACTGGGGTGTCTATTTTAGGTTTCTCAGCTATCTGAACAAGGAAATAGAAGTTGATATTACTGATGTATATACACATATCTATAAATATTTCTCTATATATCCATCTGTAACTTAATCAAGCATTTTATGAGTTCCTATTGTCTCCAACTCTATTCCAGTACTATATAAATCATTGTAATCTTCCATGCTTTTCTATAACTTCCCACTCCAGGTGAGACATAGGCCCTACCATCTAGCATCCATTGACTTAGTGCTTATGTATAGTTGTTTTTTTTTTTTTTTTTTTTGCCATTAGACTTAATTTCCCTTCATTTCCAAACTTGCTTAGGCAGCTTCTTTTCTCCCATACCTTCAGTGAGCTATTTAATATATTTGTAGGACAGATTTTGTCACAGTTTTCATTTTATTGTTGAATTTTAAGAGTTCTTTATATATTTTGGATATATGTTGTGGTTTACAAATAATTTCTCCCAGAGAAAAACTTGCCTTTTCATTCTCTTGTGAGTGTTTTTGCAGAGCAAAAGTTTTAAATTTTAATAAATTTAAATAATTTAATAAAATAATTTGATTTTAATAAAATCCAACTTATTTTTTATTCATGGAATGTGCTTTTGGTATTGAAGTTAAAAACTCATCACCAAAAATCACATAGATTTCTCCTATATTTTCTTCTAGAAATGATATAATTTTGCAAAATATAATAATTTTACATTTCGGTCTATGCATTTTGATTTAGATTTTGTGTAAGATGTACTGCCTAGGTTCATTTTTTGTTCATATATATGTCCAATTATTCCAGCACCATGTATTGAAATGACCATCCCTTTTCCATTGAGCTGCCTTTGCACATTTGTCAAAAATCATTTGACTATATTTGTGTGGGTCTATTATCTGGGTTCTTTTCTGTACTAATGATCTATATGACTATTCTTTCTCCAAAAGCACACTGTCTTTTGTAGCTTTATAGTAAGTCTTGAAATCAGGAATAAATCCTCTCACTTGCTGCTGCTTTTCAAATATTATATTGGGTGTTCTAGGTACTTTGCCTTGTCATATAAATTTTAGAATAGTTTGATGATATCTATAAAAGAGCTTGCTGGAAACTTGAAAATGTGCTGATCTATAGATCTATTTGGGAAGAACTGAAATCTTAACAATATCTAGTCTTCCAATCCATGAGCACAGAATATATCTATCCATTTACTCAGAACTTTGGCATCTTTCATCAATGTTTTCTTGCTTTCCATGAATAGATATTGGACATACTTTGTTAGATTTATATATATATTTTTTACTTTGGAGCTACTGCAATTTTTTTTTTGCAATTTTTAATTTCAAATTCAAATCATTAATTGCTACTATATAAGAATCCACTTAAATTGTATAAATAAACCTTGAATCCCACAACCTTACTGTATTTGCTTTTTAGGAATTTTGAAATTATTGATTCCATTATTTTAGTAGATATAAAGTTATTCAGGTTATCTATTTCTCTTTGAGTCATTTTTGGTAGTTTGTCTCTTTCAAGGAATTGGTACATTTCATCTAAGTCATGAAGTTTGTAGGAACTGTTCGTAGTATTCCTTTATTGTCCTTTCAATATCCATGGTGCCAGTAGTGAATAACCTTGCAGCATTTCTAAAATTGGTAATTTGTGTCTCCTCTCCCTTTTTCTTTTGATTAGCCCATCTGGAGATTTGTCAATATTCATTTCTTTCAAAGAATCAATTTTTGGTTTCATTGATTTTATCTTTTTTTTTTTTTTCTTCTTTTTAATTTTTTTGTTTTTTTTTTTTTTTTTTTTTTTAAGATTTTCTTTATCTATTTGTTGGAGAGAGAGAGAGAGAGCACAAGCAGGGGGAGCAGCAGGCAGGGGAGAAGCAGGCTCCCCACTGATAAGGCAGCCCGATGTGGGACTCGATCCCAGGTCCCCGGGATCATGACCTGAGCTGAAGGCAGATGCTTAACTGACTGAGCCACCCAGGCATCCTTCAATTTCATTGCTTGCTGCTCTAGTTTTAATTTATTTTCCTTCTGCTTACTTCATTTTATTTCTTCTGTTTGCTTCAAGTTTAATTTGTTGTTTTTCTAGTTTCCTAACGTAGAAGCTTATGTTATTGATTTTAGATCTTTCTTTATAATATATGCATTTAATGCAGTAAGTTTTTCTCTAAGCATTGCTTTAGTTACATAAAAAAATTTGGGTAAGTTCCATTTGCATTTTTATTTGGCTCAAATTTATTTTTTAATATATCTTGAGACATCTTTGGTTCATGTGTTAAACATTTGAAGTTTAATTTTCAGGTATTTGATAACTTTTCTCTTTATTATTAATCTATGTTTAATTCTATTACAGTCTGAAGGAATACTTTGCATTATTTCTATTACTTTAAAATTTTTGTGTGTGTGTGTTTCATCATTCTGAATGTGATGTATCTTGGTGAATGTTCCATGTGACCTTGAGAAAAATGTGCATTCTTCTCTTTTTTCCCCAGGAGTATTTTAAAAATGTCAATTAAAACAAATTGATTAATAGTGCTCTTCAGGGCATCTATAGCCTTACTAATTGTCTACTTACTTGATATATACACTACTGACATAATCATTTTGAAATCTCCAACTATAAAGTGGGTTTATCTATTTCTCCCATCAGTTTTATTAGTTTTTTTCTTTATGTATTTGGTGCTGTGTTGTTAGATGCATACCTATTTAGGATTGTTATATCTTCTTAGAAAATTGACCACTTTATTATTAGGTTTTGCCCTTCTTTATCCCTGATAATTTTCATTGTTCTGAAATGTGTCTTGTCTTAAACTAATATAGCTATTCTGGCTTTCTTGTGTTTGCATGGTACATATTTTTTCATCCCATTATTTTTAACCTGTTTAACTATTCAAAAATTATTTGTTGAGTGCCTAATCAAAGCACTCAGTCAAGGCCAGGCATTTATTTTTATTTGCTTACTATTTCTACATATTCACTAATCAATTTGTTTTCCTATGAGCAGTCAGGAAGCATAAACTCCCCAGTCCCCTTGCAATCAAATGGATCCATGTGACTTGTTCTAACACATGAAACATGGATAAAAGTAATGGGTGCAACTTCTGGGCCAGTTTTTAAAATATTCTTAAACTATTATTCCTACATAGTTTCTCTGAGATAGTTGGATGGTTAGAACAAAGGATCTGGCAGAGTTGATCTTGACTTCAAGATCCTAGAAATGGTATTTAGTCTCAATATAATAAAATATCCAAATATAGATATTTTAATTTTGCAGTGGCATCCATATGTAATACTTTTGATATCATAATTTGCCATAAGGAAACTTTTTAAAAATTACATCTATCTAAAATCTGTTCTTGAAGCTGAGACCAAGGTGGTTATTATGAGCCCCTTCTAATATATGATTTTAGCCAAAGAAAGTACCTTCTCTGACCATTTATTCTGATGTTAAATTGTTGTGATTAGACCATACAATATTAATGTCCTTTTTGAAATTATTAGGAATTATATTTTAATGCTTTTTCTTAAAAAATTGTTCCCATTTTGCCCCTAAATCTACTATTCATGGTATGCCAAATTACTGTCTATGACCTTTGCTTATTTTCTGTATTTCTCAGCTATGCTATATAGAGGAGTAATTATAATATAATAGGTCTCTTAGACATTTTTATCATTTTTATTTTCAGTGGTTTATAAGAAAACTTCAGAGATGGCTTCAGGGAACAAAGGGAGGTTTGTCAACTATACTGGCTGACTGTTTCTATTTAACATAGTAATTCTGTTCTACAGGAGATTTAATTTTTAAAATGGTTTTACCAATAAAAGAAAAATGGAACATAAAAGAAAGGAAAGGAAAGAAAGAAAATAAAAATCAAAGTAAATTGAAGAAAAACGAGAAAAGAAAGAAGATGAAAGGAAAGAAATAAAAGTTTGCATTATACCTTGCCTTGCTGCTTCCATATTTTATGTTCCTATCATAATTTTTAAAATCCAGATCTTGTTAGACACAAAGATTCAGTGAAAAGAGCAAGATATCTTCAAATTAAAAAGGCTTTCACCAAATATTGACAAGTTATTTAAATTCTGAAATTCCATTTTCTGATTTGTTAAAGATAAATTTCCCATAGGATTGCTATTGATAAAAAATACTGAACCAAAACCAGTGTACTGTAGATACCCAGTAAATGTCTAGCATCTTTAAAATAGTAAAAAGGATGCTGGACCTACAT
Organism: Neomonachus schauinslandi; assembly: GCF_002201575.2. Lineage (NCBI taxonomy): Eukaryota > Metazoa > Chordata > Mammalia > Carnivora > Phocidae > Neomonachus > Neomonachus schauinslandi. The sequence goes on from NC_058404.1 coordinate 93,678,710, forward strand.
CATAAAGTCTGCCTTAGATTCATGGCTCTCACACTTAATTATAGTCTAATTTGAATAATTTATTTAACTTTCCTAACCCAAGTGGGTGATTTATCAAATTTATCCAAACTGGATAACCCTACCAAATCTATGTCACCCCTTGATATTTTGAGGTCTTAGCAAATGACCCTCAAAATAATGCATATGAATATATTTTATTCACTGTAATGTGCTATCTAATTGCACATAATAAAGCATCATCTCATCTATGTACATGAGCCTATTATGTCCTGTTATCTATTTTGGCTATGAGCCTACTTTACTTTTCAACATAAGTTTTAACTCAAACAATAGTTTAGTCATGGGTTTTTGGGTTATTCCAAATCTGTCATTTTATAAAAATGAACTCTTTGTACCTGCTCACATTCTTTATTGAATAAATGTTTACTTAATTTATTCCTATTTCAATTTAGTAGTAACTGCCAAATCAGTATCAAGATTGAAAAATTTGGTCACTAAAACACAACACAAAACTTTAGTTTCCTTCAGTGCTCTGGTAATCTGTTCACCTAAGCTAGTCCTTTCTGTTCATGTATGTGATGTGATTTCTTGAAAGTTAGTTGTAGATCATTAGTAATAATTGGTAATAAGTGCTTTGCTGGCCACTTGAAATTATTTTGTCTTTTGTTATATATGAATTATAAACTTCTTAGGGGAATTGGGAATTAGAATATAATTAGTTTCATGTTATCTTCAGTAGGTCTAAATAGATAAACTGAATCAAGTTGAAATTGATGAACTCTTCTTTGAGTGATATGCTTTTTAAATTCAAAGAGAACATCCATTGAATGATCTTTTTAGAATTTTATAATTCTCTATTTTATTTCATAATTAAGCTCTTAGTCTTTCTTTTCTGCAAAATTGGTTTAATAAATTGCTTTGATGGTGATCCTTTAAAATAATATCAATAGAAGATTTAGCACAGTAACTTCACAGTACACTGAAAGAGGGAATGGATACATCTAGGCAATAGAACAAATAAGCTGATTAAGTTCTGACATATAATTTTAAAAATCTGTTCCCAAAGACTTTAATTATAATTTCCCTGTTTTCAATATTTAATACAGAAATATACCTGCCATTTCTCACTCTAATGAAAATATGGCAGCAATATTTTTTATATACACTTTTCTACATCAGGATATCATGGGATTGTTCAAAATTTTGACAATTATGTAGAATAATATATAGAAAACAAAAATATCAGCTTTTCTACAGAAACTATAAAATATATGCTTATAAATACATATTCCATGAATTATTATTGCATTTATGTCTCAGGGATATTTGCATTTTCAAAATCTTCAATACCACATCAAAAAGTATATAAAACAAATATTTTTACATTGCAATTTAAGTGCCAACATAAAGCATGAAAAATAAAGCTTATTCAAAATCACATATTCAATTAAAAAAATGAATCAAAATATTCTCCCATTAAATGAACATGAAATAGTAAGTTAACTTTAGTCAAATATAAATAAAATACAAAGAAGCCATCAGTAGCCTCGATAGACATGTAGATAGCTACTTGCAAAATAAAATTATTTCTGTATTGCTTTTTCTAGACACTGTATATCCATGAGCACTATGGTAAATAGTAGTATTTATTGGTATATCCATGAGCACTATGGTAAATAGTAGTATTTATTCCAAACCCCTCCTCTATTCCCTGCCCTTGCCATGTCTTCCTGGCAGATGGAGTATATGCCCTTGACTCACAGACCATTGGGTTTGTTCATGAGACTTATTTGTCCAGTGGAATGCAGACAGAAGTGACAGAGCACCATTTATGAGCATAAGTCTTAAAACACATGGCAAGTTCTACCAGCTCTTTTTCTCTTCTTCCATCTATTATAAGAAATCTATGCCATAAAAAACCATTGACCCTGCAGCATGGGTCACAGAATAAGAGATATGTGGAGAAGTCCCAGGCATAACCTGTGGTTGACAGTCTGAATAAAAATCCAAGCTGACCCCACAGGGCATCTTAAAGCCATAGATGAGATACAGACTAGTAAGCAAGAAAGCAAAAAGCTATGCGCTAAAAGCTGAACATTTGGGGTTGTTAATTATGCAGACTTACCATAGAAAATCCTTTTTATACAAGAATTATTTTATAAATTGAGAATATGACAAGAGAGATGTTTCGTAAAGAGTCTGGCCAGATGCTTTAGTGAAATTCACTGGGCAACAGTGTCTTAGCAGAATCAGAGTTAACTAGGGCAGTAACTATGACTACATAGTAAACTATGTAGTTTACTATTACATACTACGTAGTAAACTATGACTACATAGTAAAATTAACTAGAGTGCTTTAAAAACAAAACAAAACAAAACAAAACAATGCTTAAGATCTATGCCCAGAAATTCTGAATTGATTTGTCTGAGTAGGATTTAGGCGAACTTATTGATTATTCACCAGATGCCTTTATTAGGCAAGCAGGATTGGGAATTCCTAGACTACAGCTAGCTGAGATTTACAAGAATATAAATTTGTTTTTATGAATACATTCTGAATTCATTGGAAGTGGTTTTTACGAGCTAAACTCACAAGAAACATATATATTGACCAAGATATCAATTTTTTAGATTTGACTTTAAAACTTTCTATGTCAATTATACAGGCTTTATGTTTTTTTAAAGATTTATTTATTTATTTGAGAGAGAGAGAGCACAAGAGTGTGAGTGGGGGTGGGGCAGAGGGAGAGAATCTCAAGCAGACTCTCCATTGAGCAGGAAGACCGGACATAAGGGCTCTATCTCACAACCCTGAGATCATGATCTGAGCCAAAATCAGGAGTGAGACACTTAACCGACTGAGTCATCCAGGCACCCCTAGAGAGGCTTTACTTTTAATGAGCATCATAGCTAGTCACCTAATTATTTTCTCACTAGCGCATTTGTCACCTGTTTGCTTGTCCCAACGTTAGGTGAGTGCCAATTCTCTGATATTTCCATTAATGTAAATTAACAATAGTCTAAGTGAATGTTTACCAGTGCAAAATTATCTTGAGCAGCTCTTTTTGGTTTTCTTGTGAAAATCATGTAACTCTGAACATAATTTATTTTAGCTACTTTTCACATTTCATTAGGGTAAAAAGACACTATTATTTTTTTTTACAATTAGCACTTATTTTTCATCTTCTAACAAACATAATTTAAAACTTTAAACATGCCTTCTGTTTCAGTTTTCCTTTGCACCCCAGAATGTTGTGGTTTAACATAGCACTAACTGCTCATTATTTCTTATGTTTCTAGGTGTTGACAAGAGGTTGTTCTGTTCTATGAGGTATTGACTGGAACTGCAATCATCTGGAGACTCAACTAGCTGGAATATTTAAGATGACTCCTACAAAACTGGCAGTTGTTATTGACTTAATCAATAAGGAACTCAACTGGGTCTTTTCATTGGAGTGTCTCTGTGGTCTTCAAACCTCCACCTCTCCTCTTGGATAAGGCTTTTTCCCAGCAAAGCAGCTGGGTTCTAAGAAGGTTTACACCTACCTGCAAGATGGAAACTACAGATATCTTATGGTCCAGTAACTGAAGTCACATAATGACACTTCTCCTGCAATCTCTTGGGCAAAACAAGTCACAGGGCTTATCCAGATTCAAGGACAAGAAATAGGCTTTGTTTCTCTATGGGCAAGAGTGACAGAGAATTTGCAAGAAAATTTAATTCACTATATTTACTTCTCACATTTCAATTTTACTAGAATGTGAGCTCCAATGACTTTGGAGCAAAATAACTTTTATTCATGATTGTCCTAGAAAAATATCATTACCTAAAAGATACTTAATGAATATTTGTTAAATTTTTTAATGTATAAAATTAATCTAATGCATTGGCATTGAAATTATTGTTCAATTTTTAGAGTTATGATGGTTCAGTCTGACATCTAAGTTCCACATAATCCTACAATTTATGTAACGTGTTATCTACACAATAAAATCCACATATACAGACTTTAAGATCTTGCAGACAGCCGCGAACTAAACTGAAGTTTATCTTTGCATAATCAATTAAAATAAGCGTGTGAAGCAAGTTAACTGAGTAAATAAGACTGGAGGAACACAAGTTAATTTAATCAAGAAATAAAACTGTCCATAGACAAAAAAATTGGAGACTTCAAGAATGTTATTAATATGCAAGTGTAAAATAAAACTAACTGTATTTTGGCTTGAACAAGTAAATATAAATTTATAAGAGTTTTAAAAGCATGTTTTCAAAGATTCAAAATAAACTAAAAGTGATTACTATTTTTGAAATTCATTATTTTTTTTATCTTTCCCTTGCAATTCGCATATCACTAGTAAAGAAATGGTTCTCTGGTTTGTGCAGTTATGCAAGTCATCTTCTATAATTATTTAATACTGAACTTTTGATGTATGTGTTGGTAAATAGCCCAGGGTTTAACTAAACATTTGCTATTCATCATCTTAAGAAATAGGACCATTGATTTATAAATGTATGCATAAAGCCAAGCTGCAAAAGTCATGGGTGAGTAATATAAAAAGGTATTTGTTCTCTCTTTATTGAATACCATATGCCATACATACATAATTCTCATGATTGCATATTTCAATTTTCATGAGAATATAAACAAAGAGGGATAGTGAAATATAATTGATCATTATATGTACAATCACTACTGCTTACAGTAAACTATTCTGTGTAAAAAGAGGCAAACCTCCTCCAAGAAATGAATAGATATGTATAATTTCTTTATAAAAGCAAAAATTACAATTCCATTTTTTAATGTTTTATTCTCACAAATATGCAAACATTAAGCCATAACCTCCAAAATGTTGCTTCCAAAACTGCAAACAATAGCAACAGGTAACTTTTTGTAGGAAAAATACTAAAATTTAATTTTGGTTTTTCCCTTGACATACTGGAATTCATACATATATATACATATATACATGCATATATATGCACCATAAATACACACACACATATACATATATACATGCATACATATGTACCTATGTATTTATATGTATACTTTTATATTTATATATATTTACACACACAATAGGAAAAGAGTCTTCACTACGGATACCCACCTATGCAAAGAATTCACTTGTACAGGTAATAAGAACCTGTTCTTAATAGGAGTTATATTAATAGGAGTTATCTAATAAGGTGATATTAAGAATCCAATGATCAATATATGATGTGTGATGAAACTTTTAGGTTTTAAAAGCATAAATATGTAACATATATCACATTCATCAGACAACTGAAAATTAATTTAAGAGACACCTCCAAATGACTCCTAAATTAGACCACACAGATACAGGAAGATGTTTTGATTTACACAGAAGGCTACCCACCAAAGTCCCTTTTCATATCTAGCAACACCCAAGCAAGAATTCACCAGCAATAATAAATATCAGTGGGATACGTAACTGAGGCATAAAAGAACATACTTTAGTTTTAATTAAAATTTTTACTTATTGGGCTTATTTTAGTATACTGCTCTAAGAGCCATATACTTCTACGCTTCATTTTTCTTTGAGATTTTATTTATTTATTAGAGATAGAGAGAGAGCGTGCACCCCCCCCACCCCCGCCACTGAGTAGGGCGCCCAAATGGGGCTCAATCCTAGGATGTGGGATCACGACCTGAGCCTAAGGCAGACGCTTAACCCACTGAGCTATCCAGGCGCCCCTCCACTCTTCTTTTTTTTTTTTTTTTTTAAGATTTTATTTATTTATTTGAGAGAGAGAACGAGAGAGAGCACATGAGAGGGGTTAGGGTCATAGGGAGAAGCAGACTCCCTGACGAGCAGGGAGCCTGATGCGGGACTCGATCCCGGGACTCCAGGATCATGACCTGAGCTGAAGGCAGTCGCTTAACCAACTGAGCCACCCAGGCGCCCCCACTCTTCATTTTTATACTTGTATTTCTATGTACATGTTACTTTTTGTTTATTTCCTTCTGAAAACTTTGCTTTACTATCTGACATCACAGAAATACACTGCTGTTATTTCTAATATTTATGATGTATTTACACTTATTTTTCATTTGGGACTATTTTTCACTGGGTAAATCCTGGTTAAGATTGTGTGCAAAACTCAGTATGTTTTCATATTCCCTTGTATGCCAAGACATACTAATGTCTATACCTTAAACTCTGCTAGGATGCCTCTTCCAGATACAATTAAACAAGGAATATAAGTAATTATCTAAATGAGCCAGGTACCAATTTGAGCTATTTTGAACCCTCCAAGGGAAATGCTCTATAATTCATTCCATTTATGTTTAAAGTCAGGAATCATTGCAAAGTGACCACAGTTATTCTATATGCTTGAGCTATTCAGGCAAAATAATGTTTCATCTTAATAATCTTGAAAATATAATTTATTCCCTTTTATCATAGGTGTACAAATGTTTAGATCAGAAATTATTTGATGAAGTCACTTGGTGAATTTGTAGGAATATTATAGCAAAATAATATTATTTTGGTGAATTTGTAAGACTATTACAGCAAAACAACATTATTTTGATTGATGATATTTATAATCAAAAAGGATAAGAAGCTCCATCAGAAAGTTCCTAATAATGTATTAAATTGTCCTTAAATTTCATACTCTTCATCTTACCAATCACACTATACAAAAACATGGATCCCACTCTACTAAAATTGAAATTTATGCTATTTATGATTTCATGTATTTTATAAGCATCCCCCATTTTTTATTGCTATAGAATTGTTTGGAATTAATTTTGTTATTAATTCTCAGTTATCATTTTGAAAAATCTATAAACTCCATAAACCATTTCTGTATCTTTTTTTAAAACCATTTCTGTATCTTAGCAAACATATATACAAACAGAGAATCATTAATCCAATATGCCTAAGAATAAATTCATTTGAGGGAATTAATTAAAATGACAATAAAGAAACATTTTTGCTCTATATAAAATTGTTTTTAAAAAAATAGCAAAGCAATTCAAAATATTTTGGTGTACAAAAAAAGTATACCGAAAAAGATAAACATATGTAATCAACAGCAAAAACTATGCAAAACAGAATGAATTACTTTCAATGGTGAGGACAGATAAAATTTACATATTAAATATATACATATATTTAAATATTAAATGTTAAATATATGTATTTAATATGGTCAAAAGCTGGGTACCTATTCCTATTCAGGGTTGGAATTAGCATTATTTAGAGCACCAGAGAATTTTTTAAATGACTTGTGTGTGCAAGAATCTTAAGATCTAAATTTTTTAGGAAAAAAAAGTCATTTTAAGATGCAGATAAATTAAGCATTCTAGAATTTAATCTAAGTTGAAAAAAAAAACTAATGTTTGTATTTTTGTATACATGACTTCAGTAACTGTCTCTAGTCCCATAAATATTCACTAAGCATCTACAGCATGAGAGGTAGTTTCATTATGTTATGCTAGTCATCTGTTATGCATGTGGGGTACATGACAGACACAATCCCAATCTTCCTAGGGGACATAATTCAGTAAAAAATATGGACAAGTCTATAAGAAACTAATGTGCCATGGCAACCCAGAGGAAGGATCCCAATCTAGAATGGATGAGACGGTTCATGGAGGCTTCACAGAAAAATGATACCTAAATTAAAGTTTCAAAAATGAGAATTTAGCTAAATAAAGACTCCAAAGTAGCAGGTATCACTGGCATATTGAACATACTAACAGTAGCAAGTGTGCTGGTGAACAGGACTGTCCAGTGGGAAAAGCAGAGGAAAGAAAGACCCTTAGGCAGCAACCAGGTATTGGACAATGAAGAACAGAACCTTGCAATCCATGCTAAAAGGAGTTTATACACTTAATCCAGGAGCCAATAGGAAGCCAGGAAATGTTTTAAGCAAGCAGCATGAGACTGAAGTAACTGCTCCTCGATTTTAGAAAATGTACTCTGTGGTATGGTAAATAAATCAAAAGGTTCATTACTAGAAAGTATTGCAATATTCCAGGTCAGAGATGATGATGGCCTGGACTAGGCAAGTAACACTGGGGATGAAGAGATGTACATTTATTTAAAACTATTAAATGCACATAATTACTAGATTTGTAATACTCAAATATTCCTTAACAAGTAGATTATTAAAATATTCATAGGAAGTGAAACATATGGCTATATATAGATAGTTTAACTAATTTTAGTTTTATTATTTTTCATATATGAAGACAAAGCAAAAATTATTTTTATATTTTTTACCTGTTGAAAGAGCTTTGAGATTACAATTAGCCAATCTTTCAGTTACTAAAAGATAAATAATCTCAAAAACTTTATTTGTTATACATAAATACCAATATAATTATGGTAGAAACTGTTATTTTCTGTTAATGTGCATGTATTTGTTACCAATTGAGAAAGCCTCCTCAGCCTTACTTAGAGAAGTTAGAAATCTCTGCTTCAGACAAAATGGCCACCGCTTATATCATTGATCTATATTAAAGTAAAATGAGTCACAGGGCAAAATGAAAAACTTTGAAACCTTAAAACATAAACTAATATACTGTGTTTCATCTTCATATACTTCTTTCTTCATAGATTTTGCTTTCTTAAGTGGTTTTATTTTAGCACCATGAAGAAAAAAATGAAAAATGTCTCTTATTTTTCTGGAAAGAGAGAAGAGAGACATGATAAGTCATTTTGTTTCTAAAATCTAAAAAACTGTATTTATCAATATACCAAATCAAACTCTGGTTTCTAAATCAGTGTTCTATTAACATATCTCAAAGTGTACACTTTCTTTCACCTCTTCTATTCCATTGTGTATACAGTTACGAATCTAACCTTTCTATAGGTACAATAGTGGAAGTAGAAGAGAAAACAGTTCTTCTCTCAAGTGGTTTCCTCTTTCAAGTAGAAAATGGGTCCTGAGGGTAAGGTCAAGTCATCAAGTCATCAAATCTCCAAGTCATTTGCAGATGCATTTTCTTTCCTGGTATATCCCTTAAAAACCAGGTTTTGCTGAGATCCTGACAAGTTTAATTTCTCTTACTATTTTATATTTGTTAATCCTATTGTTACATTTTCCCTAGGATTACAGAGAGCATTCTCTTTTCATCTTTCTCTTTCACTGAACCATCAGATACATTCTTTCCATGAGTCTGCACTTAGGCTGAATGATACCAAGTCACACTACAACATCAATGGACTCCAAGTAATGCAAGAGTGCACAAGCCCTAATGGATCATTCTGCAATCACAGGAGAAAAATGTCTTTTGTAATAAAGCAAAATATATCCTGCCATGGGACTGCATCAACTTCATGAATAAGGAAATCAGATGTGAGTCTATTTATTTACATGCATATATTATACTTTCTATTTTATGGTCAAGAAGTAAAAGAGGACATTTTTTTAACAGCTTCACTGGGCATTCATAGGCTTTGGTTTCTTTACCATAGGAATACGGGAAAGAAGAAGAAGAAAAAGAGCTGGAAAGCTGACTCTAAAAATTACAATAAGGAATATCTTAAATTTAATTGCATGCTGGTGACACTGGATCTTACTGACATTGTTATTTAAACAATTTAGTTATGGCTATTCTTATTTCTGTTTGCAACTTTATGCTTATGTGAATTTCTCTCTCTAAATTAACCTTCCTTCTCTGAAGCAAATATTCCAAAATAGAAATTCTTTATTATTAAATCCCTTTAAAAGCTCTCTACTGAGATGCTCCCTCTTAGACCTATGAGCCTCTATGTCCAATACAGATGGAGAAGCCATGTGTAGGAGCTCCAGTCGACAATCCAAGGAGAGCATAACTTTCAAGCCATAACATTCCATGCTCCAGACATGTAAGTGAAGTCTTCAAGTGATTTCAGTCCAAGACAGAGGATTCATCCCAAGCTCATTCTGTTTTCCTAGCCAAGACCTTAGACAGCTATCCTTCTGTTGTGTCTCCTTCTTAAGAGGTGGACTCCTACTATCTTGGAGGACAATTCTCCCTAAATATTTTCATGTTTTTTCATGGTCCAGGTCTTGTGAGCAAAGGACACTGCAAAGATGTTTGCATAAAAGCCTTAGAAGTTGTAGACAATCTAAAAATAGAAACTTCCTGAGAGATTTGGAGGCATTATGCCCTTTTTTTCTCCTCCCTAGAGACATTTGATTATATTCCAGGGTAATGAACTCCCCTTCCCATTCTCCTTGCAAAGAGATTCACTTAGTAAATAATTTCTTTCTTTCTGGACAGCAGATGGGTAGGAGCAACTCTTAAACAGTCGCTGAAGCTAAATTCTGGGGTTTCTGCCTTGTAACACAAATCTACTTCGTATGCAAATAACATTTGGCTCTCATCATATTACTTTGTGAATACTGGGGTGCTGGCTGCTGCATTTTGCTATGAGGCTGCCTTTGATCCAAAAAGCCTTGGGTCTCTTGTCAACACACACACACACACACACATACACACACACGCCCTGTGGCAGACTTTTTGCGAATAAACAGTGAATTTGAGGGATGTGGGAGCTGAGTGATGAGAAATATATGGCCACGAGGTGGCAGTAGCACACAACAAGCTTTGTTTCATGATGCTTTGAAGGGTTTGCATGGGGTACGGGGGTGCTCTCAGCATCAGGCCTCCAGAGGCAATAGCATGGGGGTCACTACCCAGAAAGGGAAGAAGGCAAGGAACTCCCAGGAGCAAAGGAAATCAGAGGGGACTACCCTGTCTACATGATACCTCTTAGCAGCATGATGGGGAGTCTCTACGTCAGAGAATTCTAAAGGGCAACAGTGGCTTGAGGTCATTTATAGCCCCAGAGTTTGTCATTTGTAAGGCTAGCAGATCTCAGGCACAGTGTCATGGGATATACAAAGTAGGCAGTTTCAACGTGGCTAAAATATCTGCTTACTTGGGCTATATTTAAAACAACTAGGTGTATAACATTTTGAGTTTGGCACTGGAAGGCTTTTGAACTAATGGGTCCAGCCTTCTGTGAAGTAGATATTAAGGCTAATATACAGGGATCATCTTTGACTCATTTATGTAACAGGTAGGTAATGTCTCAGACCCCCCCCCCAGTTTCTGACTTAACGTACCCTTAACTTAAACCTGGGTCTGCTTTGGCCAACAGAAAACAGCAAAGGGGATGCTATGGGGCTTCTAAAAAGCCATGTACCTTCTCCCTTGGTCTCCTGGAAAACTTGCTCTGCTGACACTCCCACTCAGGATCTCCTTCTCAGAACCAGTCACTACACTGGAAGAAGCTCAAGCCAAATGGAAAAGTCTTATGTATGCCTTATCTGGAGGGCAGTTCCAACTGAGTCCTGATTTTGAGGTATATTAATCTATTCAGCCAAAATGGATGATCTACCCCTTGGCCATTTGACTGTTGCAAGCTGTCGCCTCATAAATCATGTCATGAGGGGCAGACAAGGTATCTCCATGGTACATGTCAGAACACTTGCTTCAAAGAATCTGTGCATATCATAAAACGGTTGTTTTTAATCCACCAACCTTGAGGTAGCATGTTATATATCGATAGACAACTAGAGAAAAAGGATGTAGATTAAATTCAATGTCTTTCATGAAACTTTGCATAAGAATTCCCTTCAAATGTGTTTGTAATGGTTTTTAAACTTCTGAAGCACCTAAGTGTGGTTTCAACAGCCATTTTCCACTATTATACTTGCTGTTTTACATGTGCAAATGCCAAATATCTCTGTTTACATTATATATTTTCAAAGGGAAGACTATATCAAATAGTTACATTGAACTGTACCAATACTAAATTGTAACAGTATTATAGGTTCATTCAAATAAAAGGAAAAGACTAGATAATGAATAGAAAATACTATGTGGAAAAATGGAGATAGAAAAATTAAAAGTGTATATAAAAATATAACCTAAGTTAACCTTTAGTAACTCAATAATTCAATGCATTAAATAATTTTATGTATTTGATAGCATCAATGCAGTTCTTTAAAATACATATTAATAATATGTAAATAAGAGAAGAATGAATTAAAGTCTGAGATGATTTTCAACATGGCTTCCTTTTTATGGCACATTATAGGGTTTGAAATTATATGTACTTAGTTTTTGAAAACACAGCTATTTAAAATATTACTGTGCTTCATAGCTCATAAATGGCAGAAATGGATCTGTAATCCATCTTTGAACTCCAAATTCATCCTTTCAATTTTGCCAACTTATATATAGAAAATATTCCAATGCTTAAATTATTTTAGTCACTTTATTTGTACTTAAAAACAATGTTATTTTCATTCTTAACCAAAGATATTGAAATTGAATTAATGACACAAAATACACTTTAATATCACTAAATGTTAGAAAGTTAAATAGTAAAAGATTTCAATATGCCATCAATATTTAGGAAATAGGATGATTTGATTTGGATCTCAGTTACTTTGGAATATTCTCTTTTTGCATCTGTTCTAATATGTTTTGTTTTGATTTGTTATTTTCTCTCATGTCTATTTGCACTATGAAATTATTTTCCTTTCTATTTGGACAATTAATGAAAAAGGTATTCATTGGTCCATTTAAATAAATCTCTTTTGAACTTATGTTACATTAAATGGTGGCTCTTTTAAATAGGCCATCCCCTTGAATTCAAATGGGAGTACAGATAAATTAAGCCTTTTTCATTTAGACTCTATTGACCTGATTCTACTATAATGTATTTTTGTAAACACACATCTGTTGTTTATCATGAAAGACTAAGTGTATTATAATTAGAAATCTGCTAGTAATTTATTTGCTTCTTAACCACCTGCTTCACACAGGATCATATTATCTTGTGATATAACATCCTTTTAGTATAAAAATGAAGTCTTTATATGAGAACATTATCCCATGTTTTGAAAATCATCTTGGTTTTAGCATGATACTTACTTCAATAAGTGCTTTTGTATCACATTGGCAGTGATCTTGCAAGCAGAGACTACTGGTTTTTGAAAATGTTCAATTACGTTAGCAGTGTCTTAATTACATAACAAAACAATAATCTTGGCCAATCAGAAAGTTCACTTATTATTCTTATTATTCCTAAAATTACATAGTATATATATCTCTCAAAAACACAGTTTTCTAACTTTTCATCACTTGAAAAATTACCCTATTTATCCCAAAACAAATGATGATAATTCTATCATTTTTGTTCTGAGTAGAATCCATGCTAAGTTAAAATATCAAATGGTAATGATATTTTTAGGGGACTTGCTTCACAGAGAGAATTGGTGTTACCTATTGAGTTTAGTTTGCGTTTAGATTTAATAAAGCTAAATCACAGAATAGGTAGACCAAGCACACTTAAGATACTAATATATTGGGGCATCTGGGTGGCTCGGTCTGTGGACAGTCTGCCTCAGCTCAGGTCATGATCCCAGGGTCCTGGGATCGAGCCCTGCATCTGGCTTCCTGGTCAGCAGGGAGCCTGCTTCTCTCTCTCTTTCTGCCGCTCCCCCTGCTTGTGCTCTTTCTCTCTCTCTCTCAAATAAATAAATACAATCTTAAAAAAAAAAGGTAATATATCAGTGGATCAAAAATAAAAAAGAAAATAATATTTCAAAGATAAGGAGGGTTTCGAAATTTATATAACTTATCTAGACTAATCATTAAAAACCTATGGAGAATAGATTTCTCTAAAAAATTCCATTTGATACAATATTTGCATCATTTAGTAGATGTTGCTTGTCTGACTGATAAATTATATATAGCTAGACAAAGATGAGAGGACATTTTTGGAGTTCTCTAAAAAAGAAATAGGTGAAGAAGATTAAAAGTATATTTATCATGAGCACTGAGTAATGTATAGAATTGTTGAATCATTATATTGCACACCTAAAACTAATATAACATTGTATGTTAATTATGCTTGAGTTAAAAAAGGATAAATTAATTAAAAAAATAAAATGCTTTTGAATTTGGGAAAAAAAAAAAGAAACAGGGTCCCTCATAATCAAGATGTCTTAGGGAACGTAAAGGCAAAGATGGGTTCCACTCGCTCCACAGTTCTTTCTTCACTTTCCTCAAAAACTGCTTCCTGTATGTGTGCTCACTGTGGACCAGGATCTTCTGCCTTTTTGGAAAATGGGTGAAATTTGGATAATTTAAAATTGTAGTAGCCACCTTGGGGAACCTTAAACTTAAGGCAAGATAATCCACCTTAAGGGGAATCCTTGAAAAGAGAGAATCACAAACCTTTGGGAGACTATCAGAATACATACTTGGATTGGGTTGCAGAAGCTACCTAAAGACAAAATGACTCCAAAAATAGCTTCTCTAAAAGAATCCTTAAATAATTCAGGTGACCTTAACCTAGTCCATCTGCCAAAAACAAAATATGGGGGCGACTGTGTGGCTCAGTCATTAAGCGTCTGCCTTCAGCTCTGGTCATGATCCCAGGGTACTGGAATCGAGCCCTGCATTTGGCTCCCTGCTCAGTGGGGAGCCTGCTTCTCCCTCTCCCACTCCCTCTGCTTGTGTTCCTGCTCTTGCTATCTCTCTCTGTCAAATAAATAATAAAATCCCCCTAAAAAAAAAAGAAAGACATTTCAAAGATATTTGAGAAAAGACATTGTATAAATCAAAGACTTAGAACTTTAGAATTCAAGAATTTAAATAATTAAATGGAGAGCCAAAGAATTAAATTTAGATTATATTATTTTCTACTTAGATCTGTACTTTGACATGTGAAAGTGAGAGTGGGAAACCAGAAAGCTTCATTATTGAATAACAAGATGAAAGCAGTAGTTAAATAAAAATATAGCCAGGCATTGGGTTTTCTAGGTATGATTTCTTAGAATTAAAGACTGGGAATTCTGGGTTTAAAAATCTTTATTTCCCCACTGAATTAAATTGATACATTTTTCAGAGACCATATATATGTGGATCTATTTGTGGACTATCTATTCTGTTTCAATGAAATTTATTTCTATCTTTACATCAATACTACATTGCACTAATTATGGTAACTTCATATTAAATCTTGAACTCTGATAATATAAATCCTCATACTTATTCTTTTTTCAAATTATTTAAACTATTTTAGTAGGGTTTTTTTTTTGCATTTCCGTATTAATTTTAGAATCAGCTTTTTAATATACTGAAGATATTTTTATAGAAATTATTTGATTACATAAATTAATTTGGGCAAAATTAATGTAACACACTTGAATCTTCTGATATGAACATGGTATAGTTTTTTCATTTCTTAAGTCTCCTTTAATTTTTTTCCCCAAAGTGTACTTTCAGTGTAAAAGTCTCACATGGTTTTACATTATTAGAAACAGTATAAATATCTTACATATTACACATCACATTAGTATGATCTCTACATGTTACAGATCACATACTAGGCCACAAAATACGTCTCAATGAATTCCAAAACACTGAAGTCTGCATCTTTTCTGACCATAATGCTATGAAACAAAAATCAATCACAAGAAAAAATCTGGAAAGAGCACAAATACATGGAGGTTAAATAACATGCTACTGAACAATGAATGGGTCAACCAAGAAACCAAAGAAGAAATAAAAAATTACATGGAAAAAAAACAAAAATGAAAACACAATGGTCCAAAATCTTTGGGATGCAGCAAAAGTGGTTTTAAGAGAAAAGTTTATGGCCATGCAGGCCTACCTCAAGAAGCAAGAAAAATCTCAACTAAATTACCTAACCTTACTCCTAAAGGAGTTAGAAGAAAAACAAAACCCAAAACCAGTAAAAGGAAGGAAATAATAAAGATTAGAGCAGAAATAAATGAAATAAAGACTAAAAAAAACAATAGAACAGATCAATGAAACCAGGAGCTGGTTCTTCAGAGAGATTAACAAAACTGATAAACCTCTAGTCAGACTCATTAAAAAAAAAAAAAAGAGAGAGAGACAGAGAGAGACAGAGAGAGCAAGAAGACCCAAATAAACAAAATCATTAATGAAAGAGAAGAAATAATAATCAACACCACAGAAATACAAATAATTGTAACAGAACATTACAAAAACTTATATGCCAACAAACTGGACAACTTATTTGTTTTTATTTCTTCATTTTTTTAAGTAGGCTCCATGCCCAATGTGGGGCTCAAACTACCTACTGAGCCAGTCAGGCACCCCCAAATTGGACAATGTAGAAGAAATGGATAAATTCCTAGAAACATATAACCTCCCAAAACTAAAGCAGAAAAAGATAGAAAATTTGAACAGACCAATTACTAGCAATGAAATTGAATCAGTAATCAAAGAACTCCCAAAAACAAAAGTCCAGGGCCAGATGGCTTCACAGGCGGATTCTACCAAACATTTGAAGAAGAGTTAATACCTATTCTTCTCAAACTATTCCAAAAAGTAGAAGAGGAAGGAAAACTTCTAAATTCATTCTATGAGGCCAGTATCACCCTGATACCAAAATCAGAGAAAGACACAACAAAAAAGAACTACAGGTCAATATGTCTTTTGCAATATAGATGCAAAAATCCTCAACAAAATATTAGCAAACCGAATCCAACAATACATGAAAAAAATCATATACCACAATCAAGTAGGATTTACTCCCAGGATGTAAGGGTGGTTTGGTATTTGCAGAACAATCAACATGGTATGTCACAGCAATAAAAGAAAGAATAAAAACCACATGATTATTTTAATAGATGCAGAAAAAGCATTTGACAAGGTATAACATCCATTCATAATAAAAAAATCCCTGCAAAGTAGGTCTAGAAGGTTTAAAAAAGGCCTTATATGAAAAACCCACAGCCAACATTATACTCAATGGTAAAAAACTGAGAGCTTTTCTTTTAAGGTCAGGAACAAGACAAGGATGTCCACTCTCAACACTTTTATTCAACTTAGTACTGGAAGTCCTAGCCACAGCAATTACATGATATTATATATAAAAAACCCTAAAGTCTCCACCAAAATATTATTAGAACTGATAAATGAATTCAGCAAAATCACAAGATATAAAATCAATGTATAGAAATCTGTTGCATTCCTATACACTAATAATGAAGCAGCAGAAGGTAAATTAATCCCACTTGTAATTGCACCCAAAATAATAAAGTAACTAGGATGTTAACCAAAGAGGTGTTGTACTCTGAAAATTATAAAACACCGGAGAAAGAAATTCAACATGACACAAAGAAATGGAAAGATATTCAATATTTTAAATTGTTTATTTTATTTTATTTTTAAAGATTTTATTTATTTGACAGAGACACAGCAAGAGAGGGAACACAAGCAGGGGGAGTGGGAGAGGGAGAAGCAGGCTTCCCGCTGAGCAGGGAGCCCGATGAGGGGCTCGATGTGGGGCTCCACCCCAGGGCCCTGGGATCATGACCTGAGCCAAAGGCAGACGCTTAACGACTGAGCCACTCAGGTGCCCTAAATTGCTTTTTAAATACAAAAATATGTAGAAATACAAGTACAGAGAAATTCAGTATTTTTTTTTAATACTGGCTTTATGTCTTATGTCCTTCCTATACTAACTTAAAGATCTTCTGGGTTCTTCTGTATTTTACATATGGTTATATGTGTACAACCACAACATCTGCAAGTAAAATAGGTTTTATTTCTCTCTTGTCGATCTTTGTTACTTTTCTTGCCTTATTGCCAGCTAGCACCTCCAGTAAAGAATTGGAGAGAAATGGTAGAAGCACACATCCTTGTTCTTGATTTTATGTAGATAAGTATTCAGCATTTCACCTTTGAGTATGATGATAACTATGGATTTTTCACAAAGTGTTTATGAAATTTTCTACTATTTATAGGCAACTTAAAAATTTACTTTTTTTTTTTTTGCTAAATGTATTCTCATGAATTAAGATGAATATATTTTTTTCCCAATCTGTTAATATGGTGACTTATAGTGATTGATTTTGAACGTTAAGCCAATTCTGTATTCCTGGAATAAATGCTCTAGTAGTCTATTACTGAATAGTAAACCACATAAACTAAGTGGAATAAAACAACGATTTAACATGCATATGATTCTCTTGAGTCTAAGGGATCAAAACAGGTCACTGTGGGGATGATCTTTTTTCTAAAAAGGATGGAGAAGCCATATGATGAAGAGAACCTAGCTTATGTTAATTCACATTGGATGTGGACATAAGCGAAAAACAAATCTTAATTGTGTAAACCACTGATATTTGGGTGTGGTTTAAAATAGCAGTTAGTTTATTTGTGGATAATGACCTCACTTATCCCACGGAGTTATTGTGAAAATTAAATAAGTTAATAATTATAGGGGCGCCTGGGTGGCTCAGTTGGTTAAGCGACTGCCTTTGGCTCAGGTCATGATCCCAGGGTCCTGGGATCGAGCCCCACATCAGGCTTCCTTTGCTCTGCGGGGAGCCTGCTTCTCTCTCTGCCTCTGCCTGCCACTCCCCCTGTTTGTGCTCTCTCTCTCTGTCAAATAAAGAAATAAAAAATCTAAAAAAAAAAAAGTTAATAATTATAACACGCTTAGATGAATGTGTGATATGTGCAGAGCTCTGGTATATGCATTTGTTTTATAAATTAAACATAAAACATTGAGTGCATCCTTTTTCAAAACCCGTCTTGCTTGGCATCCATACTTCATGTTAATTGCATCATCAATTTTAGTTTTAATATATTTCTTGTATGCTACTCTTCTTTCCACTCTTGTTGTCAAAATCCTAGAACATTATCTAGGTCATTTATCACTGTTGGTACTATTGACATTTTGGGACAGACGATTTACATGCAGGTGGGAGGAAGGGAGTCTTTCTTCTGCATTATACAATATTTAGCAGCATCCTGACCTGCACCACCACTAGCAGGCTTCCCAGTTTAACAACTCAAATACGTCTCCAGCCATTGCCAAATGTCCTCTGGGGAGGGAAAACCACCCACAGCTAAGAGCCACTGATCTAGAATTAGCAGAAAAGTTAAAACATCCATTTTTTGTTGTTGTTGTTTTATGTATGTCACACAGCATGCTGTTGCCTATAACAGGAACTGTTCTAGCTAATTTGAACAGAAATGTATCTAATGCTGGAATGGTGGGTCAGGATCCCAGAAAATAGTCTTAAAACAACACGGTAAAACTTGTCCACTAGGAATCTGGTGTCTCTGTCATTATCTAAAAATTGGGAAAAATCAAAACCACTGCCTCAGCTGCTAGTTCAGGTCATACTATTTCAGCCTGGATCAATGGTAGCTAGGTAGATAATCTGTTCTATGCCTCTCACAGCCACAATACCAGAATACATTAGGATCTCTTGTATCACTGAGGCGAAAAAAATCAGATGTCTCCACAAATGAGTTTACCAGCAGAAAGAGAAGGCATCTGATTCTATTCCATTTCTACCCTTGTTGGAAGAGGTCATCAAGAGGACATGACCGCCAGTTGACCCACAAGCTAGACCTAGGCAATTGCAGACTCCCTGTCCTTGGAATGTATGTTCCACTCACTGTTCCTGGGCTAAGAGCTACTTGAAGGATGTGTTATTGAGACAATCTGGACTGTATACGTGACTGAACCCCAGTAAGGTCTCTATATAAACTTTTGAGATTCTGGTGGGTAGTTGTGGAGACCTACTTGTCTTGTGGCCAAGACAAATCTTATCTATAAGTTCCCTTGCTTATTAAAATTGCCACCTACCAATCTGGAGTGGTCTGCCTCTTTCTTTGGTCTCTCTTTGTCCCCCATGTATGGGGGCTGGTTTCAAATTTTACTTGGGAGACGAATAAATGGGTCTTGGAAAAGAGGCATCCATGGGGAAATCTGGGTTTGCCATCAACCTCTATGTAAGAAGAGATGACCCATATGTTAGATGCTTATGGACCACTACCTAAGTACAGGGACATCCCCAAAATACCAGCTGGTCTAATGCACTTGTTTGAGGAACTGCATTTGTGCACCATGGCAAAAGAAAACAAATGGTTACCGCAGTGGGCTATGGCCAGTTCAGCTGGCCACTGATGTCCAACTAGAGACTGAAACTCCAGTTAGAAAGTTAGAAGAAAAGCTGAGATTAGAGGAGGACATGCAGTTTTATTCTGCTAGCTTCGAGGCCAGAAGGTGGGAGAAAAAGATAATAAGTTAGAAACCTTATCATGCCATTTTGCAAAGCTAGGAGGGTGCAAGCTGCTATAGAATAAGGTCCCAGTGCTTGTGACAAAGCCTGATTGGTACACTAAGAGATGGAATCCCTTTGAAAGGCAAAAATACCAGTGAAGTAGATAAAAGTTCTGGGCATCTCCCAAGCAGGGCTACCATTTGAGTTAGAAATACCTGTGACTCCAGAAGGTATAGGTTGGGCACCGTGGCAGAGAGCAGAGGGAGAGAGTACCCCTAAGATTTTGGTCTCAGCTTTGGAAGGAAGCAGAAACCCCATATACCCACATAGAGCAATGGTTCCTAGCAATGTACACCACGCTCCTCCAGGAAGAACCTGTCACAAAGAAACAATATATGATATTAAGAACTTCTCTTCCTTATCAAGGGGTTGGTTAAGAAAAGACCCACTTCACCACGGCTCAAACTCCCACTTTGACAAGGTGGCTTGCCTATTCGCAACACAGTAGCAGCACCGTGTCTGCCAGCCCATGTCTCTAGAAATGCAAGCACTATTAGGCTTTGTAGAATATGTAGATTCCCCAAATGCCCCTTCTGCTATTCTTATGGTGGCCCCCACAGCCTGTAGAAGGGGAATGGGGGAAATTCCTGCTGATGCCTGGTATACAGATGGGTCTCGTTGGAGTAATCCATCCGTATGGACTGTAGTTGCTATTCAGCCCAACACTAGCACAATCTAGATGGAAACAGGAACAAACCACAGCAGCCAACTCAGAGCTGTTTGGCTGGCGATCACTCATAAGGCCCTGGCCATTAACCCTTTGCACTGATAGTTAGGCTGTCCTGAAGGGATCAACCCCATGGCTTGACAATGGGAAGCCAAGGGATAGATTATCATGAATAAGCCCCTTGTGGGGTCAGGAATGTGAAGAGACTTGGGTTTACCTGCAGCAGTCCTCACTGTTTTCCACATCCAGCTTATAAGGTACTGGTATCCTCTGGCAATGAGGAAGCTGATACCCTAACTCAGGTACAAGCCCTAGCAACTTCAGTAGACACAGCAGATTTGGTGAACAGGAAGAGAGGCCATTGTAGTGCCTAAGTGGGCTAGCGTATTGCCAAGGAGGCCAGATTGCCCTTGAAATACAGTGATTTGGTTCATACAGTAACAGTATGTCCTATGTATTTCTTTTAATTAATTAATTAATTGATTTATTATTTATTTAAGTTTTTATTTATTTGACAGAGAGAGACACAGCAAGAGAGGGAACACAAGCGGGGGCGGGAGGGTGGGAGTGAGAGAGGGAGAAGCAGGCTTCCTGCCGAGCAGGGAGCCTGATGTGGGGCTCAATCCCAGGACCCCAGGATCATGACCCGAGCCGAAGGCAGACACTTAACTATTGAGCCACCCAGGCGCCCCTGTCCTATGTATTTTAAACAATACTCAAGACAACTGCCAAAGGAGCCTGGCAAAGTTCCCAGGTAGTAAGGAATTAGCAAATTGAGTATATTGGCCCCCTCCCTGCAAGTGAGTTTTCTGAATATGCCTTGGTTTGTGTGGACACTGCATCTGGCCCAACACAAGCTTTCCCCCCCGGCACTGTGTAAACCAGACTGCCATCATTAGATGATTAGAGAAACTGAGTATAATGTATGGATATCCTTGCTGAATAGTGATCAGGAGTCATATTTTATTTGTTGTGATATACAAGACTAGGCAAAAGAACATGCCATTGAATGGAGGCTTCTAAGTATTCTTTTTCTGTCAAACTACACAGGCAGTCTATCAAACTGCTGACCGGGTCCTAAGAATACCATCATCGAGACATGGGTACTACCCTCAGATTTGGGATTGGTTTATGTAGCTTACCTCAGGTTATAGACACTTGAGCCCTCATGCACCCCTCTGCTGAAAACCAACAACAACAACAAAACACTTGAAACAGAACCAGCCCAGTTATACCAGGGATATGGGATGAATATCATTGGAACTGTGTAGTCCTTCTTTTTTTTTTTTTTTTAAAGATTTTATTTATTTATTTGAGAGAGAATGAGAGAGAGAGCATGAGAGGGGTGAGGGTCAGAGGGAGAAGCAGACCCCCTGCCGAGCAGGGAGCCCCATGAGGGACTCGATCCCGGGACTCCAGGATCAAGACCTGAGCCGAAGGCAGTCGCTTAACCAACTGAGCCACCCAGGCGCCCATCATTCTTTTGCAGTAAAAGATATCCATTGGTTTGACACTGACTTGTTGGGCCACCCAAGTATTTATGGGGTATCCCTGAACGGGACCCAATGTCTGTGTGGCACACAGCTTTAGCCACGGCTTCCACCTGGGTGGTTGGGTCACTGTGCTCTGAGTGTTCCCTGGGCACGGGAAAATCCACCGCACAGTAACAGAAATTGCCAACCTCCTTCTCCTCAAGGCCAGATGGGTATGTTCTCTTTTCCGCTATTAAAATTTTTGTTCCTCTGTTCCCTCCATTGGCCTGAAGAATGTTATAGAACGTACAGAAGCCTTCACTAAATTCCCTCAGCAAGCACTGAATGACAGCTGACAAAGCCTGTCCATACTGAACACTGAGAAGTCTCTAATGAGAAAAGCTGTCTTCCAAAATAGCGTGGCCTTCCTTGGACGTTATCACTGCCTTGCAAGGAGGCACCTGCACTATTATCCAAGCAGAATGTTGTGTCAATACTTGATGAGTCTGTTAAGCTATCATCTGTATTAACATGAGGACATAAGTGAATGCCTTGAGTAATCTGAACCCTAGCCTAGAGAACTTAATAAATTGGTGATCTGGATAATGGGCTCTTAGTGGAAAAAACTGTTACTTATTTTGGGAGTCATTATTTTAATCTACCTTTTCTCTTGCATGTGCCTAGATTGTTGCTATAGCATCTGCCTCCAGTGCAGCCAGAGAGCCACCAACCAAGTCATCTCCATGTTAACAGACCCCCTTGCTGACCACTCAGGGTATACTGTGTAAGAGGACAAACATGAAGGGTGTGACAACATGAGAGATGGAATTTGGAGGAGGTCCTGGGGAGAATGTGACTGCCAGATGACCTGCAAGCTGGACGCAGGCATAGAGTTCCTTATCTCCTCCCCTTACCTTGGCATGTACATTCCACCTACAATTCCCATATTAGCTGCCATTTCAAGGATGAAGCCTTGAGACAGTAATATCATACTGAGACCACTGGGATGATATACAACACTAAACCCGGTTAAGGCATCTATATAAACTCCTAAAATTTAGGCAGGCGGTGTGGAGATCTATTCATCTTGTGGCTGCCCAAGACAGATTTCATATTTAAGTCCCCTTGTTTATTAAAACTGCCACCAACCAATGTGCAGTGGTCTTCCACATTCTTTGCTCTCTCTTGCCCTCTCAGTATGGGGGCCAATTTCAAATCCTCCCCTGCCTGCCCCAGGTAGTCAAGGTTGCAAACCAACAACCCTCCAAATGTATATGGCTATTTCTGCTTAGGGGAAGCCAGGTCAACATTGGAACTGAATTAAAAGTGAATCTGGGAAATGTAGTCTTTAGCTTTATAACCTCTACCATGAAGAAGTACAAGATACAATAAAGGTAGAATAGAGATGAATAACCCATTCTACAATATCTGGCTGTTCAGTCTATTACAATAATTTATAATAAATGCTTACTTTTACAATCTGAATCTAACCTATGTTTCCAGGCTTTTATCTGCACTTTTCCCTTCACGAGACCTATATTCTAGTGAAACTGCCTTTTAACTACTCTGCACATATTCACTCAGAGTTCTCCACACTACCTATTTCCTATCTTTGTGATTTTGTTCTTGGTTTTATGCTTTTCTATTACTTCCTTCCACTCAGACTCTACTAACCAACTTAAAAATACTTACTTTTGGGGCACCTGGGTGGCTCAGCTGTTAAGCGTCTTCCTCGGCTCAGGTCATGGTCCCAGGGTTCTGGGATTGAGCCCCACATTGGGCTCCCTGCTCGGCGGGAAGCCTTCTTCTCCCTCTCCCACTCCCCCTGCTTGTGTTCCCTCTCTCTCTGGGTCTCTGTCAAATAAATAAAAATCTTAAAAAAAAAAAAAAACTTACTTTTAGGACAACAGGTTAAAACTTCATCCATGATTTATTTAATTATCCTAAGAGAAAATATTATATTACCTTAAGTTGTACAGATTGTTTATATCTCCATTAATATAATTTATTATATATGCATTTCTCATGCAGATCTTATCTTCTTTATTAGAGAGTAAATTTCTTAAAAAGCATCTAAATGACTTAAAACGCATCTATGAATGTAAGTTTGTTGAATGAATTTATAAAAATTATTAGCAACCAGTTATCTTGAGGATGCATTAACTTTATTTGCTTTATTACATGAACACATTTATAGAAGTTCAACATTTATAAAGTTAAACAGCTTATGACACATGCGAGTGAATAATATTTTTGAGTATACAAAATACTTTGAGCTGAGCTTTTAAAACAACAGGAGCTACTTATTATCTAGATCATGACCATCACAACTAAACCAATAATCTCGAAAGCTACTAATGAAAGAAATCATTTTTGGGCGCCTGGGTGGCTCAGTTGGTTAAGCGACTGCCTTCAGCTCAGGTCATGATCCTGGAGTCCCGGGATCGAGTCCCATATCAGGCTCCTTGCTCAGCAGGGGGTCTGCTTCTCCCTCTGACCCTCCCCCCTCTCATGTGCTCTCTCTCTCTCATTCTCTCTCTCAAATAAATAAATAAAATCTTTAAAAAAAAAGAAATAAATCATTTTTAATGTTTAATAAAATTATTTTAAAATATTAAAAATAGTAATTCTCAAATATCTGCATACTACCAACCAATCACCATGGATTCTTCAGTGTGGAATTTAAGAACAAATTTCTGCTAACTTATCCTCCTGGTCACAACATAGACTCTTATGTGGTATATCAAAGTAGGTCATGTTCCCATATTTATATTCTTAAAGAATTACATGTTACACTCATATCTATTATGGAAATTTTAAAAGGCCAACCACGTGAAAACAAATAGAAGCTATTTCTTCAGTGATTACTATAGCAGGCGAGTCTGCTACCATCACCAAGTTTGGCAAAGATGCAAAGGCAGGCAAGGAGTGGGAAAGCTCTATAGGGAAAAAACTGGAAGGCTCTGAGTATGTTCTGATCGGATGTCACTGACATGGGAGAAAACCCACACTTAACTTTCTGGGTTTTTTTGGTTTTTGTTTTTCTGAGTTGAAAATGGGGGCAAAAATATGAAATTTGACAGCTGTTGACCAAGTCCTGATCGCTCTGAGTACATTGTGACAGAGGTTGTGATTTGGCTTCCTGGGCTTCTGGGTCAGAGTTCTATTGTCATAGATTGTCTGGCTATTGCTTATTTGCATATTCAGTCTCTCACTGTCGTAATTACATGCTCTAATATCTGGTCGCCTTTCTTCCTTTCTTATCTCCCCCTTCCAACATTCATTCCCTTCTTTCAACCAACAAATATTTATAGAGCACTGTGTCAGGCAGTGGCTATTTAATGACAGCCATAACTTCATAGGGCTTATAGTTCACATAAATAGCGTGCAATTTTTTTAGCCAGCCAGACATGGGGGGAGGACATGAGTGTTAGCAGGATAGACTCAGATTTGACCTCATAACTGGAGGCTAGAGATACAACACATTTAGCCAAGGGAAAGGAACTGGCCCAATGGGAAGCCCTCTGAACAGAGAGCAGCCTATTTGAAGGTCTGCAATTAGAAAACTATTTTGTTCCTTGGAGTCAATGTTAGATCCCTGGTATAGGTAGAGTGTGGTGGCTTAAAATGAGGGTGTTAAGTAGGGTCAGGTCATATTTGTGGAGAATTTAAAGAACTAACTATTTGAAACCGAAGCATATCTTTAAAAAGGGCTCACATTCAGATTCTGCCTAGGTAACTGGCATTCCCCTGCAGTAAGGAATAATAAGTAATGGTAAATTGTGTAGGTTACATACCCTTTCTCAAATTCAAATGGCAGAGTCATTTTCAGATAAAGTTGAAAACGTGGACCAGAAATTTAAGAATTGACAAAAAATATATATTTTTTTCCACAGGTAATGTCAAATTTTTATCTATGGAACCTTCCTGGAATTCCAACACTGGATAATTCTATTCGTGATTTTACCCATATTACACGAAAATACTAGAGCCCTCAATCATAGTCAACGCTTGGAGCTGCTGGAACCCAAAAGGGTAAGGAAACACTACATTATTGAATAAAGTAGACTTACACTTTTACATGAGCAGTGTAGGGAATTAGGCTTATATGGAACTATAATCATGCGGTAAGAAGCTTTGATCATTCAACAGCTATATGTACATTCTGTCTACTAGTCAGGCCACTTCAATTCTGGAAGTGTGCCTTTTACAGCCTGATTTTAACTATGAATTGTAGTACTTAAGGATGTGGGTAGAATACTTTTAAAAAAATTAATGAAAAACTCACAGATAGGAAATAGGAAAAAAACAAGGAAACAGAAAAAAAAAAACATAACCGAAGTCTCTACAACCACCAATGAAATAACAGGCAACTACTAACAAGAATTAGGTAGAAATATTTAAAAATTATGAAACCAGAATTTCTGGTATATGGCACAGAAGTCTATAAGTAGTCAAGTCACATTTTCACTCTATATTGTCAAAAGTTTTACTTTGTATGTATATAACTTTCATAATTAAAACTATATTTTAAAAAGAGAAAAATACCATGTTTGAAAGGTACTTAAGTGATATATGCTAATTCTGAACAGCATACACAGAATGACCAGTTTTGTGTTAAAATGGATATATATGTAAACATGTAGAAAGGTAGCTGTGCATAGATATATTCATATGACTATATTTGAATATATATATAGATAAATAGATACAGATATATGCTTAAGTGTGCATTCAAAAAGGTCTGGGAAAATGCACAACCAACTGGATCATGGTTACACATGGAGAGCTGAAGTATGAAATAGGGAATAAGGGAGCTGGGAATGAATAATTTTTAAATTTTTAAATCTCTATTATTTGGATAATATTTAACAATGATCAATAATGTTCTATAATTTAAAATAAGTAATTGTGTTAAATGAACATAAAAGGCATAATATGATTAATTATGTAAGATTTCCGAGTAGAAATAGAATAAACAGTTTATTTGAACAGACATCAGTGATACATTATAGTAAGGATTGGGACATAAAGAAGAGATGAGACTATGGTGATATTAATTAAACTCTATCATTGTGTTGAATTTCAAGTGTGTTTGTTAATTTTCTAAAAGAAACTATTCTCTTAAGATATTATAACAATAAATTTTCATCTTATAAAGAGAAAACCTCTCCCTGTGGTGTAATCATATTTATGCATTTGTTTTGGTTTTATTTTGTAAAATATTCTCTAAAACATTCATATATAAGACATGATTGAAATAATTCACTGTTAGTGTTTGACCTTGAACATGAGAGTAAAACCCAGGATATGCTGTCTCTACTTGTACACAGGAAAACAACTGATCATATTTTAGCTATTCTAAGGAAATAATGCCATGTAAATACCCTTTCTTTTTATAGCAAACTACTGTATATGGATTTTTTTTTTTTTTTGACATCTTACTATAAGCTCTGGTTGCTTTTGTAGTGAAAACCCAGCAATTCATCTGAAAGGTCATTCAGGACTAGGCACAATAATTTCAGCTGATCAAATCAATTATTTATACAATGAACTACAGTATGGTTCCCTCTAGAAATTACCTTATTATAGCTACTCACTCCCACTGAAGTCTAAGAAAAGTGACATTTTGAAATACAAAGCTTATTCTCTTCAGTGAGCTTAATACGTATCGGCATCTCTCTGCGGCTCTTTTCTCTATTGAATAGCTGTCAGTCAGCAAGAGAGGGCCCATTCCCTAAGCACACTGCACAGTAGGTTTTCTTGACATGATGGAAAATTTTCCAGTTGGCAGAAGTAAAGATTGAGGGAGGTAAAGCTTTGGACTCAGCATGAAAGGTAATAGAGCTATTAGCCAAATACCAAATTCAGAGACTGCACAACCAGGCAGCTAAGAAGGAGTTTTAATATTCTGTGGGGCACAAGTTTGGGAAAGTGTTTGTCAGATTAAAGCATACAAATAGAGAGGGGAACATTGTTGAAATAGAGCTTTTGGTATGGAAATTAGTGTCATTTTAAATTAACAATTATGTTTAGTAGATAGAGAAGCATTTGGACAAAGTGGACAAGATATTAGCATCCAGATAATGGTATAATTACAAAAATAATCTCTGGCTACCATGCACTCTAGCTCTAATAAAATAATCATACCTGTGACCCCTATGATCCCTACATGTTACTATGTTCTCTGGTGTTTATTTATTATAACCACACTGACCTGCCTAAAACTGGCACTATAATAATCAGTAATGTTCAGGAGAATTTTACATCCATGTTCATTTACCTTTTTATGCTTAGGTGAAACTAGAGAGTATTCAAAGCACCAAAGTTTTGTTTTGTTTTGTTTTGTTTTTTTAAGATTTTTAAAATTTTTATTTGACAGAGAGAGACACAGCAAGAAAGGGAACACAAGCGGGGGCGGTGGGTGGGAGAGGGAGAAGCAGGCTTCCCTCTGAGCAGGGAGCCCGATGCGGGGCTCGATCCCAGGACCCTGGGATCATAACCTGAGCCGAAGGCAGACACTTAACGACTGAGCCACCCAGGCGCCCCAAGCACCTAAGTTTTTTTCAGTGGTAATTTAAGAAAGAAATGTTTAGACAATCACTGGAGCAATGCTGTATTATGCTATAAGCAGGTGTATCTCAGTTGAAGAAGGAATTTTAAATGTGCCAAATCATATGGCAAATTAGAGTATATTAGTGATAAGTCACTGTGCAAAAAAGTTACCTCAAAATCTAACAGTTTAAAACAACAAACTTTTATTATCGTACTATTTCTATAGGTCAGGAATCTAGGCAGAGCTTATGTGGGTCCTCTGGCTTAGAGTCTTTCACAAGGCTGGAATCAATGTGTTGGCTGGGGCCAGAGTCCTCTCAAAGCTCAACTAGAGGAGGCTCAGCTTACAATATTTCACATGATTGCTAGTAGAAATCAGAACCCTGTGGGCTGTCGACCTGTGGACCTCAATTTCTTGCTGGCTAGTGGCTGAAGGCCACCTTCATTTCCCTGGCACATGAGCCTCTACTTTAGCCAGCTTGCTTCCCTCAGAATAAACTGGCAAAGGAGCACAAGAGGGTAGCCACGCATTCTCTTTGTAACCTCACTGTAGAGTGATATTCCATCAGTTTTGCAGTATTCTATTTGTGAGAAGTAAGCCACTATTTCCTGTCCACATGCAAGGGCATGAATATCAAGCACTGGGAATCATGGGGCCATCGTCGAGCCTACTGTAATGGTTTGGTTACCTTAGATTGATTTCTAGTGGAACTCTGAATTTAAGACAGGGAAAAATATTTGTGTATTATTAGATAAAAGTGACTGGATTAAAAATAACTATTAAATTCTTAATTTTCAAAAAAAAATTTCAAACTTGATTTTCTCTAATGTTATGAACGTAAAACTCTGAAGCTGAATTTGTAAAGAGCCTAATTCACTTATAGGAAGTCATTCATATTGAGGTGTTCTCTAAGATCATTTATGAAAGAAACTCAACCTTGCAGGTTATCACAAAAGATGTTCTTCAAACTGCAGTTGCCTTGAATTCTGGACATGGGGTCCCCAGAGCTTAGAGGAGACCCTGTGTCCAGCTAGCTCAATTTGTATGTAATAAAAATCAGTGACAGAAATATCATGAATAAATATAGACACCATCCACAATTCACTGTCAAACACACGCATCCGATTAACATATGCATCTACTCTTATCTGTTTATATATCAGACATCACTATTACTAGCCAAAGTTAATGTAGGCAAACACATTATAGTCTAAAAACAATGGAAACAAAAGCAATACATGCTTATAAACTAAAAAATGTATAATTCCTGGGGTGCCTGGGTGGCTCAGTTGGTTAAGAGTCCGAGTCTTTTTTTTTTTTTTTTTTTAAAGATTTTATTTATTTATTTGACAGAGAAAGACACAGCGAGAGAGGGAACACAAGCAGGGGGAGTGGGAGAGGGAGAAGCAGACTCCCTGCCGAGCAGGAAGCCCGATGCGGGACTCGATCCAGGGACTCCAGGATCATGACCTGAGCCGAAGGCAGTTGCTTAAGAGTCCGAGTCTTAATTTCAGCCCAGGTCATGATCCCAGGGTCCTGATATTGAGGCCCACGTCAGCCTTCATGCTCAGCAGGGAGTCTGCTTGAGATTCTCTTTCTCCCTCCCCACTGTGTGTGCTCTCTCCTCTCTCTCTTTAAAATAAATAAATTAAATTAAATAAGTGTATAATTCTTTACATTGATTTTATTTTTATTTAAGCTATTTCAAATAAAAGACTGGTAAAGATTCCTGACAAATAAGAGTCTATAATTTATTGTTTTGAGGAAAACATTCTCTAAGGTTTAGTCAGCACCAATTAGCATTTCTGCATGTTATTTATTAAGTAGTTAATATTTCTGGTAGTGAATTATTCATACCACTAGAAAATTAATAGAGATAAAGCTAACAGCTTGTTCTAATCACCATCATCTCTATCTGGTCTCCTGCTTCCATCCTTTCCCACATATAAGCCTACACAACATGGCAGCTAGAATAATCCTTTTAAAACTTATGCCAGTAATATGTTTTGTTTTGTTTTCTTTTACCTTGGAGTGAGATAAGAAGCCATTGGTTAAATCCTCCAAAGGCTCATTTCACTACAAGGAAAAACAAAAGACAGTGAAGTGATAACAAGAACCTGCAAAATCCAGTACCTGCTATTTCTCTAATATATTTTGTCTTATTCCACTTCTGGCATTCTGCTCCAGGCACAGTGGCCTGTTGAGCAGGGACAGGCTCTTTTTGTAGATGCCATTTGACTAGAAGACCTACATAAAGTGACAGAGTTAAGACATGCAACTGTCTTAGTGGAAAAACATTCCAGGCAGAAGAAAGAGGAAATATATAACCTTGAGTTAATACCACTAACAGTAGAGTAAACACAGGAGATTATGGAAAATTAGACAGTGACCGAGGACAAGATTGTTTTATAACTTTTTACAGCTTCATTGAGATATAATTGACATACAGTGAACTATATATATTTAAAGTATATAATTCGATAAATTTTGACATATGTATTTCACTTCCTTTCCATCAGGATATCCAAATGTTTCAGCATAATTTGTTGAAAATACTATTTGTCCACCAATGAATTGTCTTAGAACTTCTATTAAAAATCAGTTACTTATGGTCTATTTCATGCATCCCTTCTGTTTCATTAATCATTTTTTGGGGGGTCTGATGCCAATACCACTCTATGTTGATTTATCATGTGTCTTGAAATCAGATGTTAGCCTCTTGTATTAGTTTCTATCACTGCTGTAACACATTACCATAGACTTAGTCTCTTAAAACAATACAAATTTATTATCTTAAAGTTCTACTAGTCCGAAGTCTGAAGTGAGTATCACTGGCCAAAAATCAAAGCATCAGCAGAGCTGCATTCCTTTCTGGAGGCATTAAGGGATTTATCCTACACTTATAATCTTATTTATAATTCTTAACTTTTCCAACTACTGTAGATCTCCATTGCCTTTATTAGTACAGCTCCAGTGCTAAATTTCTTGTCCTTCCTGAAATCTCAACTTTATCATTTTAACTTAAGTGAGCTTCTCAGCTTTAACTGGGTTCCTTCCCCCTACAAGTGTTACAACCTGGTAACTCCATAGGCAGAATCCTAGCCCAATTCCAGGGATCCCTTCATTTGGTTTACTTTTTATCATTGATCATTGTCCTCTGTTGGCTGTTACTGTATATTTGAAAAGAAAATTGCTTTATATTTTTTTATCCAGTATTTATTTGCTTGAAGCAGAAGGATGAATCTGGTCATTTTACTCCATCTTAGCTGGAAACAGGGAATCTCTGTTTATGCCTTCTTCATGTATTAACTGTTTTTATCTAGTCCCTTTCTACGATCAACTAGAAGGAGCTATCAAAGTTATAATATTTATGATTTAAAAATCTATTCTATGATTTCAAGTTCCTCAAAGCCTAGCGATCTCAAATATATTGTCAATTTTCTAGCTGGTACTGACCATTTCTGGCTACCATTATCTGGCATCTTCATATTTCTCCAACCTGGTATTTTATTTTATTTTTTTGTTGTCCTTTGCACACATAATAGTCTATGTTCAATAACAATATACTTGTAGTTTGAACATCCTAGCCTATTTCAGGCTTTATCTTGTGCTCCTTCCTTCATTGCCAATATAAATGTCTTCCCACAACCTTGATCTCCTAATTCCTTAACACATTTTTCTTTTTAAGAAACAAAGTCTATGGCCCCTTCCATTTGAATTGACAATTGTCTCTTTTGTGTTCCCAGTCTTCTCTAAATTTTGTTAATACTGACAAACTTTTTTTTTCCATCTGCTTAACTTGCTGTTAGATTATAAATCACTTCATGAAAATGGTCATGCCTGTTCCATTTCTTTGTCTTCCAGAGCAAAGCAAAGTACCCAATACCCAATTTCAAAACATGCTTTAAATAAAAAATATTATTGGGGTGCATGGGTGGCTCAGTCAGTTAAGCATCTGCCTTCTGCTCAGGTCATGATCTCAGGGTCCTGGGATCGAGGCCCTGCATCGGGCTCCCTGCTCAGCGGAAGCCTGCTTCTCCCTCTCCCTCTGCCTGCTGCTCTGCCTACTTGTGTGTGCTCTCTCTCCCTCTCTCTCTGTCAAATAAATAAATAAAATCTTTCAAAAATAATAAAAATAAATTATTGAATGACTGAATGAGCAATTAATTGAATATGCTCATTCCCAATGACACACTTAGTAAAGTGCAATAATCCTTGTCAGTACATTCTTAGATAAAGGTGACAAACGTGGGTTATAATGAAAAAATATAAGTAGGTAATTTCTCAATAGGCTGTAATTATGAAATTAATTGAGACAAATTATATGAAATTTATGGTATGTATAGCTAAGTCAAAACTGACCCTTGGGGCACCTGGGTGGCTCAGTTGGTTGGGCGACTGCCTTCGGCTCAGGTCATGATCCTGGAGTCCCAGGATCGAGTCCCGCATCGGGCTCCCTGCTCGGCAGGGAGTCTGCTTCTCCCTCTGACCTCCCCTCTCTCATGCTCTCTCTCTCTCTCTCAAATAAATAAATAAAATCTTTAAAAAAACAAAAAAACAAAAAAACTGATCCTTGCCCTACCTGAAAAGATAGTTTTTTAGTGAAAAAAAATTATTATACATATCTGAATACAATATTTAAAAAATTACATACTTAAGACAAGAACATTTTGATAAAGAAATTTCTGCATAAATGGTATTGATTTTAAAAAAATACATATTTTTATCAATTCAAATTCTAGAACTGTGTCCTGCTCATTGTTTATTGGTAAAAATATATTTGTTAAATGTATAAAAAATGAAGGAAAAAGGGATCAGCTGAACCTTTTTTTAGAAGCTTTTTGTAAGCAGTATGTTTGCTAAACAAATATTTCTAGAGATAAAATTCTTTAATATATGTATAAAAGTTTTTTCCAGTGAAAAACAGCATAAATTTCAGTGTAGGAAAATAAAAACTTAAGACAGTAATTTATATTTACAAGCCTACCATTCTTAGTAGAATTAGCACAATGAAGGGATTCAGTACAAGTCTCTCCCAAATGTGTCAGTTTGGTATGTGGATGATTTTGAGCTGAAGGCAATCAAGATTCTGCAGGCTCCAGAGAGACTTTGCCCCTCCCTTAACTCCCTAGAAGAATCTAAACTGTGATCTTTCCCATAATAAGTGTTATTACCAGAGATAAATTTTATCTGAGTCACCCATCTGTATGGCAGAGCAAACATTTAATTACCAAACATCTGTTCTTCTTCCTATTGCCCTATGAATTGCCCTCCTTCCCTCTGAGAGTCCCTATCCCAATCCTTAACTTAAGATGGCATACATACCTCATTTTAACTTTCTGTGTTTGAACCTGTCATGTATGTGAAATTCCCATGCATACTGCATCATATTAGAATTTTTCCTGTTAATCTGTCTATGTCAATTTAAATCTTGCCAGAAGACTTGCCAGAAGAACCTTTGAAGGGTAGAGGTAAGTTTACCTCCCCCACAATATCTTTTATCTTTTTCAAAGAATAATCTCCACATTTATCATTGCTGACTGTGTTCTTTAACATGGATAGTATTATGAGGGATGACCTGCTATTCGACATGGAATTTTCATTCAAATATTGGTTAGAAAGACACATGTGAATTATACAGGTCCACTGTGTATAAGAAATGGGTAGCTTGCTGAAGAATACAAATAATTAGAAATAGATTTAAAAAATAAAACATAATATCAATATCTATTGTTTTTTAATGTCTATATTATTATGATTTATAACATCTTCTTCTGGGAAATAGCCAAGAATCAGGGTATCATCAGAAACCCATTTAAACAATGATTTGTAAACTAAACCAATAAAATATGATAGCAAAAGTCAGAAATAAAAATAGCATCAAATATCCCCTTTACCAATTGTTCACATTATTCCATGAACACATAATTACTTAGTATTTACATTTATCCTTCATAAAGTTTTTTTTCCTTTTTAAATTGTAACAGAAATGTGGCATGTAATGATCACTACTACCCGTGAGGAATGCTCTAGCAAAAAGCATGAATGCATTACTGCAGATATGCAATATTAAATGCTTCAATATGATTTATTTTTATGATTACACAGTTATTATAACTGGAGAAAACTGAAGAAAATTGTTAGATTTGTTTTAATGATTTAATAAGAACTGTTTAGATACATAAAATAGGTTTTATGGATTTTCGCAAAACTGCAATCTTTAAAGAAATTTCACTATTTTAGGGTAAATAACCACGTCGACGATCTGAAAATATAAATTTCAGCCAAATATTGGCTGAATCGGCTCAAACTCTGAATTACTGGAATTGAATGCATTTTATTCTAATAGGAATTTGCATGCAATTTTCTCTTTTGTAAATAGGTCAAATAACAGTTAAAGCATGTGTATGAATATGCAATTACTTTAATTTTCCTAAGTCATAGTAAAAATGATTTAGTTATCTTGTTTACTTTTATGATTATTGTAGAGAAATGTAATTTCAAACTTTACTGACAATATCACCTTGTATCCTCTACTCTGGTCTCAGAATCAGTATATTTTATATTTTTCTTACCTTTTGAAACCTGAATTAAATGAAAAAGATTGTTTTTATGCTATAAACTTCAACTTTAAATCAACTGAATTGGACATTTAATTTAATCATTTATCAAGTTCAGATCTATTCATCTGAAAGGAATCTTTTCCTTTAGACCTTTTATTCTGTAAAATTCAGTAGACAGTCTTGCCCTCCACCCTGTGACTTCTGCTACTGCCAACACCACTATTTAAGAATTGTTAAGTAGAAAGCAGATAATTAGTTCCTATTTCATCTATTAGAAATGATCGGAATTTAACTTCTAAGTTATCACATTACTGTCACATTTATTTGTAATTAAGCATTTTATGCTAATTCAGAATTCATAGCTTGCTGTTATTAGCAGACAAATGTAAGCCAATAATACATTCATAATTCTCTTTAAAGGATTAAGTTAAACTGTCCATAAACTAATGACCAATAAAAAAAAAAAATCATGCAATTTCAGTTGCCACAAAGTTTTCTACAACTTATGTATTGCTGGAATTGAAATGATTCAGAAGCTCTTTTGTATGAGAGGAATTGTGAAGATGTGAAATAACCAAATGTATAGTTACCATAAACAATCCTATAAAATGAAAAAAAGGATGTTTATTTTAAAATTGAAGCTATTATTTATATTTAAAATTATGTGAAAAATAAATGTGAAGAAATTTCAAAAGAAAAAATGTCTTAGAATTGATTGAACATGATTTATGAAATGTGAATTGTTCAATCAAGCCATTTTATCCTATTTTTAAACTTAGAGGTTTTTTGGGGTTTTTTTAAGATTTTATTTATTTGAGAGAGAAAGAGCAGGAGAGAGAAAGAGCAGGGGGGAGGAGCAGAGGAGAGGGAGAAGCAGGCTCCATGCTGAGTAGGGAGCCCAATATGGGGCTCGATCCCAAGACCTTGGGATCATGACCTGAGCCAAAGGCAGACACTTAACCGACTGAGCTACCAAGGTGCCCCATAAACTTAGAGTTTTTGTCTCAATAATTGTTCATCCTCCTGATTCCTAAAAAGTTTTATTTTCTAGGGTTTTTGCATTTTTTTAATAATGTGTGAAAAGTTTTTGGTTTTGTGTGTTTCTTTCCATTAAAAGATACGA
Organism: Neomonachus schauinslandi; assembly: GCF_002201575.2. Classification (NCBI taxonomy): domain Eukaryota; kingdom Metazoa; phylum Chordata; class Mammalia; order Carnivora; family Phocidae; genus Neomonachus; species Neomonachus schauinslandi. Next base: position 93,715,216 of record NC_058404.1, read on the forward strand.
AAGAGATTAGAATTTTTCCTCATTGAAGTCTATAACAGCACTTCCAATTTCCAATAATAGACCTTGACATTTCTAGTTTGGGTTATAGGTTAACCCAAGATATTTCCTCTCTTTGGTATAACAATTATATCCATGTAACTTGTGGGATGCATCAGTCCTTGACTGGATGCCGATCTTGTCATATCTTCAATGTCTCTGCCTCACCCACTCACTGATCATTGGGCTTCCTTATGAAGCTATTAGTTTATAGCAGAAGGAGATTAAGGAGAAATATTTTTTAGCAAACATTCCACAAAATACCTTTTTATTTGTTTTTTTACAATGAACCAGGTAGAAAATGACCATTCCATAAAGACTCCCCTCCTCCACCACCAGAAAGAAAGAAAGAAAGAAAGAAAGAAAGAAAGAAAGAAAGAAAGA
>NC_058404.1:93715645-93799053 GCF_002201575.2 Neomonachus schauinslandi
AGAAAGAAAGAAAGAAAGAAAGAAAGAAAGAAAGAAAGAAAGAAAGAAAGAAAGAAAGAAAGCCCTCCTCATAAAATATTCCCACATCAGCCAGGCAATAAGAGGTCTCTTTATGTTCTGTAAGAATAAAACTAAGTTTGAAACAAAATTTTAAAAGGCTCTTTACTCATAAAATTGAAATATGGGAACCTATCTGTTACCACCTAAGTTTCACCAGGGAAAGGAGAGTTATGTTTTATAAAGTTAAAAGATGAAACACTGAGACAGTTCCTGATTGGCAAGTATCCTATTTAGGTGGGAGTTTGGGAAGTGTTAGGAACTTTCTTCAGTTATATTTGGGACTCCTTGGTTAGCCGCAAGGGGTCAAGTGAGCAGTCTGGGCATACTTCAAAAGAGGAAGAATTGTTCAGTGTTTGGGGTGGAGGGTTTTCTGTAGCTGGCTATTTCCAGGAATGGCGGAGGTCACTGGGTGCTTTCCTGTGTGTGTGTTCAAAGTGTCATAGTCATAATGGTCTTTATGGGGGGTGACTATGATGGTAGGCAGATTTTCACACAGGTGTCTTTTATTTTTAAGCATTCTTCTCTAGGGACAGTATTGCATTGTGTCTAGCTCTGAAGACACACTGTATTAAAGTCATTAATAGTCCATTTCTTTTACTTTCTTGTATAAAAGAGAGTAACAATATCAACCTATTCAGGGAAATACAGGATTTGTAGAAGGATGAAAATAGACATGCTAGATGATCCCCAGGGCTCCCCCCGGACTCCCACTATTGCCACCTTCTCTTTTTTTTGCAATTTACTTCTCCTGCCCTGTGAACTTTTACTAGCTGATAATCCTCGCAGGCTGACAAAAATAGTTTCCAGAAAATATGGATTTGATGGTTTTCAGCAATGTACCAGAAATCTTAAGCAAAGGACATGAAAATAGAACCAATTTCCAACTGTAAGTCTTCGCTAAAGTTGAAAACTGGTACCTAAACCAAAACCATAAAGCTAGGTACTTCTCCGATGCTGTGAAAACCCTAAGTCTGCTTCAATGGGGCATCTCTGGGTCTTCAGGTGCTCCCAGATGCACATCAGCTGAGCAAACCTTTTAACCTCTATTTTTAGTCATTTAAATCGATTTCTTTCTGATAGTTATGTAAATTCTATCCTGTTCTTTGGGGAGCGATTTTAATTGAATTTCTCTCCCTGATGTAAAAATGAATTTTGTTCCCATCTGCAATTTACCTCAACATTCTTTTTTTACTTCATGTAAATTTGTGCTGTTTTCACTTTTTAAGTTAGTTATAAACCTGCTTTTTCCCTCACAGTGTATGAGTAAACTAGATCATGTGTGTTCGTTATTATACTGTATCCAAGCCATGACTTTACCTTTTTAAAAAAAAATATTTTTTGACATCTTTTATGACCATTCCAAATAGATCAGAACAGTTTCTGAATATATAAAAGTCTTATTTCTTTAAATGCATTTAAAGGATCATCGTATGTATGAAATTCCTGTACAAAAGCAAGGATGGGAAACAAAGTATGAATGCTTGTGTCAGGGCTTATTAGACTGATACAAACATGCAGACAAAGGAACAGAGTATGTTCCAGTAATTGGCAGCATTTGATCCCCTGAGTTTTATTTATTGATTCCCTTAAAATTAAAAATAGATAGTTGAATAAATAGAATGGAACTCTAATAGCCTATAGTCATACAAAACAGATAAATGCAATGTAGTGAGAATTCATAATAGCTCTACCACATATAACAACTGTGAAGAAAAGAACAATTGTGACCAAAGTGGATAGAAAAAGATAAAGACATGCTTGAGGACTAGTGGTGAGCAGCAAAAGGATAGGAAGGAAAAGGAATCTCTTCCACTCACATCACACTCATATCTCCATTAGGAACTATTTCTTTTTCTAATACAGAATGTCTTTCACAGGGAAATACAACTAACCATTGTCAGTCTATTGATGTCTATTAATAGCAATTTCCTTTTCTGCTAAATACAAGGTAAGCAATAAGGTAAGTTATTGGATACTTTTTTCAATCTCAGGTATCTGAAGAGTCTTTCCAACTCCTAAAATTTCACAGCCATGGAGAAATATCAAAATGATGAATCTTAGATCCATGTACTAAAGGTTAGTCTGCTATGGAAGTGATTGTTATAGATTTTCACCTGGTTTGCATGGAAGAGTTTCATCATTTTGACTCATTTCCTATCAGTATTTTCTCAGAATTTACTTCAGTATACGAATAGAGTCTGTATTATGCTTACCAACACTGAAGCTGTATATTAAACCATTCAAATATGATTTCTTTACTACCTCAAAGAATGTTTGCTATCAGCTAAGAGCCTTAAGGTCTCTGTTGCAAGAGAGGACAGGAAAAACAGAGATGGGTTTTAGGAAAAAGAAGAAAAAGAACAAGTAAAAGAAGGAAGGAATATAATATAAAGAATATAGAGCATATTTATAATAAACACAATAACAACAACACACTAACAAGAAAGCATGTACTGATCCATAGTTTACCTGAAATTATAACCAGTTTGCTTTGGTTTGCATGAAAATGCTAAAATAAATATTAGAAGGCCAGGTTTCCGTTCCAATTTTATTGCTCACTAGCCACGTTGTCTTTTAACACATCGCACACACAATTTAGTTACTGTCTCTTTAGGAGTAAATATTAAGGTTGGATGAATTTAGTAATTTCCAAAGCTAAAGAGTGGTATGGCTCTGATAAAGTTTTTAATCTACCCATGACAAAGTTAGAAAGGTAAGAAAAATGTGGCTTTATTTTTATGAAATTATGAGGTTTATAGAATTTAGGACTAGGTTGAGGCTGCTAGTAACCAACATGTTAAGTTTCAATATTTATTAGATCTGTAAGTGGAACTCCCAAAACATGGATGGAAACAGGGTTTAGTCATAAATCTTATGCTTCTAAAAATCCCTCCTTGCTCCTAGTCAGTCTTTTTTGTCCAACCTATACTCTAAAATGGGCCCATCCTCACTGGCTCTTGGACACTTTAAATTTGTATAGATAATTCACAAATAGAAGGAAAAGTTATTAAGGAATACAGGAACACTATATACTATTTTTTTTATGTTCCTGTGAACCTACTATACAATTTCACGTTTGTTGTTTGGCAGCCTTTTCAGAAATAGATGATTTATACAATTCTAATTAGAGGACGCTGATAATAGCCTAGCTCACTAAGATCCTGAATAGTCTGACTCCTTCTCCTGCTTTCAAGGGCACTCCACAACCCTACCCAAATTCCACAAGTGGTGATAAACAGGCTTTTGACAATTTTATTCCCAGTATTCTACTTAGTGTTTTCATAGAAGAGGGGAAATATTCTGGGAAGTGAAAATCCCTGAGTGGAGACAAACTGGCACCAAAGTTCTGCCCTAAGGAATGAAGAATTAATGTCCTCTCCTTCTCTGTTCTTAAACACAATAGCTAGATCTATTGCTACTTAAACCACTCCTTGTGTGAGAATTACTCTCTCTGTTTGCTTTTTATTTCATGTAACTCACCATTATTCCAACAATTATTTACTTTGTACCTATTATGTATTAGGCAATATGCTAAACATGAATGAGGAACAATATAGCTTTTCAAGGACCCCCAAAAGCTAAGACCTATCGATTGTAGCCTTTAGCCATTAGAATTAAGTACTATGGAAACGCTCAGGAAGAATGGTTATTGCACACACACACTGTGCACATTCTCAGACTCCCTCTATCAACTACTTTTTCCTTTTTCTTCCTCACTGCCTACATGAAAGAAATCACCCATTCACCTCTAGATTTGTTGAGGTGAAATGTTCTACTGCAGAGTACGCAATTTGACTTTTCATCCAACCTCTGAGAGGCAAGATGATGCAATCTGGAGTGTGAGCTTTCTATGTCCTACTTTGACTAACAAACTTGCCAGATAAGCTCACATGCTGAGCAAACATGCTGAGCTGCTGCAGACCAGTTTCCTTGCCTTTCTGCAGTTCATACGGAAGCAGACACCGGAAGGTAAGCTTATATGGCACCATACTGCTGCATTTCCTTGCCTTTTTTCTCCTAATCTTTACCACCCTAGCATTGTACCTCCCAAACTATTGACACTTCAAACTTTGCCTCTGGCTCCGTTTCTAGAATATCTGGGACAATACACATGGTTAACTTTGCTTAAGAATGATCATGGTTTTACGATATAAGAAGCAAACTGTATTTTGCCTAAAAGTCAGATAAAAAAAAAAGTGTTGTAATATTGGCATCATTTTTAATCCAAAGAAGCATCCCATTCTTATAAACTCAAAGTGAGCCATAGTCAAACAGCATATCCAGTAGGGCTCAATTATGGGACATTGAGGGCAGTATCTCTGCATATAGTTATAAGGTTGTATTTCACAGTCTCCAAGTTTATGAATTAAGTACAGTATAAAATCTAGCCTCAATCATATTTGCTCAATAAGCCATTAGCCCTGATTTGGAGCTATATCTTCTCAGATAAATTTTATTATGTGCACTTGATATGGGATACTGACAGCCCTATCTACAGACTCTCCTTTTATCCACCTATAATGTTATGTGAAAAACTAAATTTAAAATTACTATGACAAATAATTCCAAAGGGAAAAAAGTCTTGTAATCTCATCATGTTGTTAAAATTTGATTTAATATATTTATAAGATAGTCAAAGAAATGGAAATAACTTTGGTTATTGAAGACTGTAGCCCCATACTTTAGTAAAAAAGAAGAATGAAAGAAAGATCTTTTCATCAAAACATGGTTTCTCAGTTCTCCATAATAGGACATCTACTAGGGCTCCTGGGTGGCTCAGTTGGTTAAGCGTCTGCCTTCGGCTCAGGTCATGATCCCAGGGTCCTGGGATCCCTGGGTCCAGGGTCCACTGGGCTCCCTGCTTAGTGGCGGGGGGGGGGGGGGGTGGGGGAGGGAGGCTGTTTTCTCAAATAAGTAAATTAAAAAAAAAAGAAAAAAAGGACATCCACCTCCAATGCTTACCAATACACAAACCGTTGATCACAAAATGTCTGATATAGAACAGATACTTAATTGGACGAATAAATTTTGACAGATCAACAGTCTATAGTCCACTAAATGCAATATTTTTACAAAAAAGAACTAGTTTTGTGGCATTATCTTACCAATTTCAAAAATTGCAACAATCTTTGATGAAGTTTCTAATAGTGTCAAATGACAAAACTAAAACAACTTAGTAACAATTTTGATGTCTTTTACTCAAAGGAAAAGAATCCATGAATTGTGGGAGTAAGGTGCCTCACAAGCAGTGAAGCACTCTTCCAGAAGGATTTTGGGGGAGAGCGAGTTTTACAGAATGTGAGAGGAGACAATGCAGAAACAGGGCATGATTGGCTAGGAGGTCAGGGATTTCCTTATAAGACTAACAGGTCCTACTTTCTAGGGTAAGCTAGCTAAAGCTGAGTGGGAGGACTGTGATTGGTATATATTAGGTTTCCTTGACAGGTGTTTCCAGAAAGCGCAGGTTGACTTAGGTTTAGATATGTGATGTGGGCCAGGCCACAAGGGTGGCCTCCATTTTGTGGATCCTGGTATATGAATTCACTTTATCTATTGTAAGAGACACTCAGCATTCTTTGTACTGTTCCTAGCATTATAGACCAGTAGACACTGTGAAAGGCAAGTAAAAGACAATCCTGGAGAAATCACACCAGACATAATATTTCATATACTGCCTAGCTTGGCACAAAGTAAGATAAATATGCACTCTACCCCGTGTCCTAATTAGATTAGCATACTTTGTTCTTCCAAATTTAAGGCTATCTATAAATTCAGTTATATCAGTTCATCCAGAATAGCTCAGACTCTGAAAGACTGACTTTCATCAGCCAAACTTAGAGAAAATTGACAATTGAACTTGTCGGGACGTAGAGCTTTCTAGTAACTGGAATAGTTTCCACTCCTTTTCTTAGTAACAGGCTTTTTGGAGGTGATAGGGTAATTGGAAGTTTATGTGGTGTTTATAGAGTTAACACACTGTGATAATTTATCTGCAACAATAAGTATTCAGAAGTAATCCCTGGATTATTCAAATTTATAACTTTATTCTTTCTTAAACTAGAATATCCTTACTTGCTGCTAGCTGGGAAAGTTGGAAAAATATTAAATGAAATATCTCTTAAGATTACAGCAGGATTTCTAATGAAGAAGAATGATTGAATTACAAATGCATGGGGAGAAGTCTCTGCTGGTGGGTGGTATTTGTATTTTAAGAGACAGCATTTCATGGATCATAGGTTCAAGCAAATACCCATTGTGCTAGACATTAACTGCCACTTAGCAATAGTGATAGAGAAGTAGAAAACATTTGGTTGTGGATAATGAGCCAGAGCTTCTCAGCACCGCTGGATGCTAATAGCATGGGGCAAAGGTCACGATGGAAGGCCATCTGGCTCCCTGTGTAAAGATATGTAGAGATCTTTCCTATCACAGCAAATCACCAGCATATTTGGAAGATGCAGGTAAGAAAATCTTCTGAGTAGTAAATATTTAACCACCAATTTTAAATATCTGATATTAATATGTTTCATTACCATTGTGGCTACTAATTACTAGATCTGTATCACAAAATACTAAAACATGACCTGTGTCATGATAATATACAAATTCACAAAATTATACTATGAATACAAGATAAATCATTGCTCATATATTTAAGTTATTCTGGCAGCAGAGCTGTTTTTAAAATTGTAATTTAGAAGAGATTTGCTTTCAGTAAATACTATTTTCCCTTTCTGATTTTTCTTTAATTCTTACCTTCATCATATTTCTATTAAAAATTACTTAGTGAAAAACATATGCTATCATTCATAGAAATTTAAATATTTATTTCTTTTTTAACCAAAAAAAAAAAAATGTGTAGAAAATCTATTCTATGGGATGGCATGCCTGGCATTGAGAACTCAGCAAAATTAATGCCCTAAAGAACTGATAGTTTAGTTATAGAAAAAGATTACAGAAATGTTTACAAGACTATTTTGTAATGTAGTGTAATACATGCTTTAATAGAAATATGCACCAGCCCTTATGGAAGAATGGACATAGAAAATTTCATTGAAATGTTACCCAAGTTCTGTCTTGTGTAATGAGTAGGCACTGACAAATATTCTTTCCTTGATCAAATTTTAGTCAGGCTCCTGAACCTTCTCCTAGGTCCATCTGTACACTTTCTTCTAAAATACTGTTTTAACAAGCATCCTGATAAGTCAGTTAAGCAAGAATCCCCCTTCCCTTGAGACAGATCACCCTTGATTTGTGATTAAAATTTCTCATTCCCAGCCTTAGTATCAGATCATCCCTGGTCTGCCTTCAGTAGGAATCCTGTTGGGTGAGTTCAGCAGACTCAGAAGGTACTATCCACAGACAGACTTAAAAAGGTAATATAAACGGTATTGTAAAAATGATTAATATAAAACCAGAGGACTTTAAAATTATGTTACTTAAGATGGGAAAACTGAAATAATATGGCTTCACTTCTTGGTAATTTGAGGAATTTGAAAATTTAGATTACAATGTATATTCTTAATATACATTTTATACATTAATGTATACATTAATATATATTTAATGTATATTTTAATCTAATATTAAATTAGATTAAATGTATATTTTTAAACTTAATACTAAACACTCCCATTAAACAAATACATTAAATAAATACCATCTATGCCACATCAGAAAGTAAAACCAAAGTAAAACTGGTCTTTATAAGTAAATAGCAGATAGATGAAAAAAAACAAAGCATAAAATAACAGAAAGTACAAACCAAGGCAACAATCATATATCTCAATGTGATAATAAAATGTATCCTTAAAATGTAAGAAACTGAATTTTTAGGTAAAGATAACAAATTAAAAGTTAGAGCAAAACATATCCTCATCTAAAATTTAATAAAATCCATATATATGTATAAATGTATGCGTGTGTGTGTGTGTGTGTGTATACATCAACACATGAAACATACAAGCAACCCTAAAATTAAGAAAGAAGGAAGAAACTGATAGGGTAAACCTGCAACATCTCTTTCAGAGAAAGTATGACATACAGATGGGTTGAAATTCATTCACATATCAACTAGAGGAACAGAAAAATATAGCTTCATCATTTCATATTTAATTTTTACACAATCATTTACTACTCACTGCATATCCACAAGCTCTCCAACATTTCCCATTCTCTTCATTGTTAGGCAATATCTGGGTCCAGTTCTGGGAAATGGGTTGTGAATGAGAGAACATTATAACATTTCTAAGCAGAAGCATGTAAAAGTCATTATGTAACACCCCTTTCCTTCAGCTCTTTCGTTCTCTGTTGGGTAATTCAAGATCATCATGGATCACATATAGTGAAGCTTGAGCTTCTATCAATTTGGGTTCTTGACGAACTGTGATACACACAAAGCATTAGCAAGGTGGAAAATTTTGTTGTATTAAACCACTGATTTTTGTGGGTTGCTTGTTATACAGTAAAATCTAGTTTTTTTGCAAAAGACAGATGATAAGTATTTTACTCTTTGTGGGCTATTCAGTTGCTTTCTCAACTACTCCACCCTTTCTTTGTAGCACAAAAGCAATACATAAATAAAATACACAATACATAAACAAATGAGTGGAGCTGCTTTTCAATAAAACTTTATTTACATAAACAAGCAGTGGGCCAGATATGGCCCCAGGATATAGGTTCCTGACATCTGATCTAGACTATGTAGATAATAAAGTAACATCTTAATCATGAAATCGTACTTGCTGGATAGCAGAAATGTAAGGCTTGGTTCTATATGGTTCAAAGTTTAAAATGCTCTATGGAAGTAGTTCATTGATAGATTAATGGATAAAGAAGATGTGGTATAGGGGAGCACAAGAGGTGGAGGAGTAGGAGACCTAAATTTCAACTGGTCCCAGGAATTCAGCTACATAGGGATCAAACCATTCTGAACACCTACAAACTCAAAAGGAGTTTGAAGAAAAGAATAGCAGCAACTCTCTGAACAAAAAAGTGACCACTTTCTGGAAGGTAGGATGTGCGAAGTGAATTCAAAACGGTATTTGGGAAGATAGGCCATGGGGGAAGGGAGCCTCTGTCAGCTGGCTACCAGCAAGAGATAGAGCAGCAGAGCACAAAACTGGAACTTTTAGAAGTCTGCCCACCCATCTGCTCTGCTGAGCGACGGTTCTCCAGTGGCTAAGCACGGGGTGGAACCTTGCTGGGACAGTGTGGTCTCAGGACCCTCAGGGTCACAGAAACCCTGGGGTGCCTGAGTGCCGCAGAGCTCCCAGGTATCAGAGCAGGGAAGCCGGCTGCAGAGACGGAGCCAAGGACAGGGCTCTCAGGTCGGGGTTGCCATAAACCATGATAGGGGGCACAGTAGGGCCACTGCTCATCCAGCAGGGACCCAACAAGCAGCAGATCCGGGGAGACTCCCCTTCTTCCCCTGGGAGGAGTGGTGTGGGAGCACACTGCAGGATCTGCTGGGTTTGGAGACTCCACATGGGGTTGTATGCCAGAGATAGAAATGCTCGGTCACAGGCTGGGTGAGCATGGAGTGTGGCTGGAGACCGGGCAGACAGGAGTGATTGACTGCTTTTCTCTGGGGGCTCACTGAGGAGTGGGGCCCTGAGCTCTCAGCTCCTCCGGGGCAGAGATTGGGAGGCCGCCATTTTCACTCTCATCCTCCAAAGCTGTACGCAAAGCTTGTAAAGAAGAAAAGCTCCTGACAGCAAACCTGAGCAGATTACTTAGCCCAGCACTGGCAAGGGCGCAGCAATTCTGCCTCCAGCAAAGACATTTCAGAACCATGGCAACAGGCCCCTCCCCCAAAAGATCAGCAAGAACAGTCAGCCAAGACCAAGTTTACTGAACAATGAGATGGCAGAATGCCAGCAATAGGGGACTAGAGCACATAGAATTCATGGCTTTTTTGCCCCATGATTCTTTAGTCTTTCAAGGTAAATTTTTTAAATTTTCTTTCTTTTTTCTTTTTTTTGAATTTTTCTTTTTCCCTTTTTCAACCAACATCTTATCAATTCTTTTTTTCAAATCCTTTTTAATTTTCATTTTTAGAGTCATATTCTATCCCTTCATTGTAGTCTTGGATATATATAAGTTTTTCTCTCTTTAAAAGTTTGGGATACAGTTTCTTCCAACAGACCAAAATATACCTAAATCTCTAGTGTATGGCTTTGTTCTAGTCTCTGCCTGATCACATTCTCTCCCTTTTTTTTGTTTTTAATTTTTCTTCTTTCTTTTTTCAAACAACTTCTTACCAATTCCTTTTATAAAATTCTTTATAATTTTCATCTTCACAGTCATATTCCATCACTCCATCATATTTACCCTTATTTTTGTAAATATATAAGTTTGTACATATATGTTTTCCTTTCTTTAAAATTTTGGGAGGCAGTTTCTTCTAACAGACCAAAATACGCTCAAAATCTAGTGTGTGGCTCTGATCTATGCACCAGCCTGATCATACATATATATATATATTTTTTTTCCCTTTCTTTGCACCCTAGTTTTAGCTCTCTTCTGATTTGTTTGGTATACATTTTTCTGGGGTGGTTATTACCCTGTTAGCATTTTTGTTCTTTCATTCATCTATTCTCCTCTGGACAAAATAACAAGACAGAAAAAATCACCTCAAAAAAAAGAACAAGAAGCAGTACCGACTGCCAGGGATCTAATCAATATGGACATTAGTAAGATGTCAGAACTACAGTTCAGAATGATGATTTTAAAGATACTAGCTGGGCTTGAAAAAAGCATGCAAGATACTAGAGAAACCCTTTCTGGAGAAATGAAAGAACTAAAATCTAACCAAGTTGAAATCAAAAAGGCTATTAATGAGGTGCAATCAAAAATGGAGGCTCTACCTGCTAGGATAAATGAGGCAGAAGAAAGAATTAGTGACATAGAAGACCAAATGATGGAGAATAAAGAAGCTGAGAAAAAGATAAACAACTACTGGATCACGAGGGCAGAATTCGAGAGATAAGTGATACCATAAGATGAAACAATATTAGAATAATTGGGATCCCAGAAGAAGAAAGAGAGAGAGGGGCAGAAGGTATATTGGAGTAAATTAGAGCAGAGAACATCCCTAATTTGGGGAAGGAAACAGGCATCAAAATCCAGGAGGCACAGAGAACAACCCTCAAAATCAATAAAAATAGGTCAGCACCCCGATATCTAGTAGTAAAACTTATGATTACGAGTCTCAGAGACAAAGAGAAAATCCTGAAAGCAGCTCGGGACAAGAGGTCTGTAACCTACAATGGTAGAAACATTAGATTGGCAGGAGACCTATCCACAGAGACCTGGCATTAAAGGACTGGTATGATATATTCAGAGCACTAAATGAGAAAAATATGCAGCCAAGAATACTATATTCAGCTAGGCTGTCACTGAAATTGAAAAAGCTTCTAGGACAAACAAAAACTAAGAGTTTGCAAAAACCAAACCAGCCCTACAAGAAATATTGAAAGGGGTCCTCTAAGCAAAGAGAGAGCCTAAAAGTAACATAGACCAGAAAGGAATAGAGACAATACACAGTAACAGTCACCTTACAGGAAATACAATGGCACTAAATTCCTATCTTTCAATAGTTACCCTGAATGTAAATGGGCTCAATGCCCCAATCAAAAGACACAGGCTATCAGATTGGATTAAAAAACAAGACCCACTGATATGCTGTCTGCAAGAGACTCATTTTAGACCCAAAGACACCCCCAGATTGAAAGCGAGGGGTGGAAAACCATTTACCATGCTAATGGACACCAAATAAAACTGGGGTAGCAATCCTTATATCAGACAAATTAGCTTTTAAAGCAAAGACTATAATAAGAGATGAGGAAAGACACTATATCCTACTTAAAGGTTCTATCCAACAAGAAGATCTAACAATTGTAAATATCTATGCCCCTAACATGGGAGCAGCCAATTATATAAGCCAATTAATAACAAAATCAAAGAAACACATCAACAACAATACAATAATAGTAGGGGACTTTAACACCCCCCTCACTGAAATGGACAGATCATCTAAGCAAAAGATCAATAAGGAAATAAAAACTTTAAATGACATGCTGGACCAAATGGACCTCACAGGTATATTCACAACATTCCATCCCAAAGCAACTGAACACACAATCTTCTCTAGTGCCCATGGAACATTCTCCAGAATAGATCACATCCTAGGTCACAAATCAGGTCTCAACTGGTACCAAAAGACTGGGATCATTCCCTGCATATTTTTGGACCACAATGCTTTGAAACTAGAATTCAATCACAAGAGGAATATTGGAAAGAACTCAAATACATGGAGGCTAAAGAACATCTTACTAAAGAATAAATGGGTCAACCCGGAAATTAAAGAATTAAAAAAATTCATGAAAACAAATAAAAATGAAAACACAACTGTTCAAAATCTTTGGGATGCAGCAAAGGCAGTACTAAGAGGAAGTATATAGCAATACAAGCCTTTCTCAAGAAATAAAAAGGTCTCAAATACACAACCTAACCCTACACCTAAAGGAGATGGAGAAAGAACAGCAAATAAAGCCTAAACCCAGCAGAAGAAGACAAATAATAAAGATCAGAGAAGAAATCAATGAAATAGAAACCAAAAGAACAGTAGAACAGATCAACAAAACCAGGAGCTGGTTCTTTGAAAGAATTAATAAGATTGATAACCCCCTGGCCAGACTTATCAAAAAGAAAAGAGAAAGGAACCAAATAAATAAAATCATGAATGAAAGAGGAGAGATCACAACACCAAAGAACTACAATTATAAGAACATTTTATGAGTGACTATATGCCAGCAAATTAGACAATCTGGAAGAAATGGATGCATTTCTAGAGACTTAAAAACTACCAAAACTGAACCAGAAAGAAATAGAAAACCTGAATAGACCTATAACCACTAAGGAAATTGAAACACTAATCAAAAATCTCCCAACAAACAGTAGCTCAGGGCCAGATGGCTTCCCAGGGGAATTCTACCAAACATTTAAAGAAGAATTAATACTATTCTTCTGAAACTGTTCTGAAAAATAGAAATGGAAGGAAAACTTCCAAACTCACTTTACGAGACCAGCATTACCTTGATCCCCAAACCAGACAAAGACCCCATCAAAAAGGAGAATTACAGAGCAATATCCCTGATGAAAATGGATGCAAAAATTCTCACCAAAATACTAGCCAATAGGTTCCAACAGTACATTAAAAGGATTATTCACCATGACCAAGTGGGATTTATCCCTGGGCTGCAAGGTTGGTTCAATATCCGCAAATCAATCAATGTGATACAATACATTAATAAAAGAAAGAACAAGAACCATATGATCCTCTCAGTAGATGCAGAAAAAGCATTTGGCATATTACAGCATCCTTTCTTGATCAAAACTCTTCAGAGTTCAGGCACAGAGGGTACATGCCTTGATATCATAAAAGCCATCTATGAAAAACCCACAGCGAATATCATTCTCAATGGGGAAAAAATGAGAGCTTTCTCCCTAAGGTTAGGAACACGGCAGGGATGTCCACTATCACCACTGCTATTCAACATACTATTAGAAGTCCTAGCCACAGCAATCAGACAACAAAAAGAAATAAAAGGCATCTGAATTGGCAAAGAAGAACTCAAGCTCTCACTCTTTGCAGATGACATGATACTTTATGTGGAAAACCCAAAAGACTCCACCCCAAAACTGCTAGAACTCATACAGGAATTCAGTAAAGTGGCAGGATAGAAAATCAATGCACAGAAATCAATGGCATTTCTACACAGCAACAAGAAGACAGAAGAAAGAGAAATTAAGGAGTTGATCCCATCTACAACTGCACCCAAAACCATAAGATCCCTAGGAATAAATCTAACCGAAGAGGCAAAGAATCTGTACTCAGAAAACTGTAGAATACTCATGAAAGAAATTGAGGAAGACACAAAGAAATGGAAAAACGTTCCATGCTCATGGATTGGAAGAACAAATATTGTGAAGATGTCAATGCTACCTAGAGCAATCTACACATTCAGTGCAATCCCCATCAAAATACCATCCACTTTTTTCAAAGAAATGGAACAAATAATCCTAAAATTTGTATGGAACCAGAACAGACCCTGAAGAGCTAGAGGAATGTTGAAAAAGAAAAGTAAAGCTGGTGGCATCAAATTCCAGACTTCAAGTTCTATTACAAAGCTGTAATTATCAACACAGTATGGTACTGGCACAAAAACAGACACATAGATCAATGGAATAGAATGGAGAGCCCAGAAATGGACCCTCAACTCTATGGTCAACTAGTCTTTGACAAAGCAGGAAAGAATGTCCAATGGAAAAAAGGACGGTCTCTTCAACAGATGATGTTGGGAAAATTGGACAACCATATGCAGAAGAATGAAACTGGACCATTTCTTTACACCACACACAAAAATAGACTCAAAATGGATGAAATACCTCAGTGTGAGACAGGAGTCCATCAAAATCCTAGGGGAGAACACAGGCAGCAACCTCTTCGACCTCAACCACAGCAACTTCTTCCTAGAAATGTCACCAAAGGCAAGGGAAGCAAGGGCTAAAATGAAGTATTGGGACTTCATCAAGATATAAAGCTTTTGCACAGCAAAGGAAACAGTCAACAAAACCAAAAGAAAACCAAAAGAATGGGAGAAGATATTTGTAAATGACATATCATAAAGGGCTAGTATCCAAAATACACAAAGAACTTATCAAACTCAACACCCAAAGAACAAATAATCCAATAAAGAAATGGGCAGAAGACATGAACAGACATTTCTGCAAAGAAGACATCCAAATGGCCAATAGACACATGATAAAGTGCTCAACATCACTCGGCATCAGGAAAATCCAATTCAAAACCTCAGTGAGATACCACCTCACACCAGTCAGAATGGCTAAAATTAACAAGTCAGGAAATGACAGGTGTTGTTGAGGATGTGGAGAAAGGGAAACCCTCCCACACTATTGGTAGGAATGCAAGCTGGTGTAGACAGTCTGGAAAACAGTATGGAGGTTCCTCCAAAAATTGAAAATAGAGCTACCCTATGACCCAGCAATTGCGTTATTGGGTATTTAATCCAAGGATACAAATGTAGTGATCTGAAGGGGTACGTGCACCCCAATGTTTATAGCAACAACGCCCATAATAGCCAAACTATGGAAAGAGCCAAGATGTCCATCAACAGATGAATGGATAAAGAAGATGTGGTATATATAGACAATGGAATATTATGCAGCCATCAAAAAAACCCCAAAATCTTGTCATTTGCAATGACATGGATAGAACTAGAAGGTATTATGCTAAGTGAAATAAGTCAATCAGGGAAAGACATGTATCATATGATTTCACTGATATGAGGAATTTGAGAAACAAGACAGAGGATCATAGGAGAAGGGAGGAAAAAAATGAATCAAGATGAAACCAGAGAGGGAGACAAACCATAGAAGACTCTTAATCTCAGGAAACAAACTGAGGGTTGCTGGAGTGGTGGGGGTGGGAGGGATGGGGGGGCTGTGCGATGGACACTGGGGAGGGTATGTGCTATGGTGAGCGCTATGAATTGTGTAAGACTGATGAATCACAGACCTGTACCTCTGAAAGAAATAATACATTATATGTTAAAAAGAAAGAAAGAAAGAAAGAAAGAAGAAGAGGAATATAGTAGGAAGGGAAAAATGAAGAGGGGAATCAGAGGGGGAGATGAACCATGAGAGACCATGGACTCTGAGAAACAAACTGAGGGTTCTAGAGAGGAGGGGGGTGGGGGAATGTGTTAGCCTGGTGATGGGTATTAAGGAGGGCATGTATTGCATGGAGCACTGGGTGTTATACACAAAGGAATGAATCATGGAATACTACATCAAAAACTAATGATGTAATGTATGGTGACTAGCATAACATAATAAAATAAAATAAAATAAAAGAAGATGCCGTATATATATCTACAGTGGAATATTATTCAGCCACAAAAAAGAATGAAATTTTTCTATGTGCAATGATATGGATGGAGCTAGAGAGTATAATTCTAAGTGAAATAAGTCAGTTAGAGAAAATACCATATGATCCATATGATCTCACTCATATGGAATTTAAGAAACAAACACGCAATGGAAAGAAAGAGAAAGAACCAAGAAACAGACTCCTAACCACAGAGAATAAACTGATGATTACCAGAAGGGAGGTGGGTGGTGGGATGGGTGAAATAGGTGATGGGGATTAAGGCATACACTTACCATGCTAGAAAAAATAAAATAAAATAATATAAATAAATAAATAAATAAATAAAGTATCAGTAGCAATAAGTAGAAGTGCTATCAGTTTCCTAAACAGAATCCTTCACTGAGGCGGATCACCTCCAGTCTCAACTCAAAGTTCACATCACCTTTTACTTTGAGCCCAGGTCATGTCTGAAACTTTCAAGTTACCTGCTTTCCAAAAGCCATTATTAAGAGATTTTGGACAATCACAGATGGAATATGACAAGATTATTTTGTTATGATTTTATCACTGGATAATCTGCAGATGATGAGATCAAAGGATTATACTTACTAGATTCAGTACAGAAAATTGTTCTACCAATGTTCCCCATACTTAGGTAATACACATCTCTCTCCAGGTCAAATCTAGAGAGGGAAATTTATGAGATATTCAAGTGGCTTTTATCTATATTTTCTTCTTCTTCCTTCAAAAAGTCCTTGGTTTCAGAATTAATAAACCTTTCTTTTATTTCTTAATGTCCTATTAACTTTCTGTGTGACGACAGTTTATGCCAAAGCCTTAACAATAGACAGCAAAACCTTCTGTATACAATTTTGTCTTCTCCAATATAGTTTAATGATCACTAGCCATGTGTGACTACTTAAAATAATGAAA
Organism: Neomonachus schauinslandi; assembly: GCF_002201575.2. Lineage (NCBI taxonomy): Eukaryota > Metazoa > Chordata > Mammalia > Carnivora > Phocidae > Neomonachus > Neomonachus schauinslandi. Next base: position 93,732,594 of record NC_058404.1, read on the forward strand.
ATCAAAGTTAGTTCTTTAGTTGCACTAGTAACATTTTAAGTGTTCAGTAGCCACATGTGATTAACATATTGGATGGTACAGATATAGAATATTCCTATCAATGTAAAAAGTTCTACTGTAGGACACCTGGGTGGCTCCATCTGTTAAGTGTCTGCCTTCGGCTCAGGCCATGATTCCAGGATCCTGGGATGGAGCCCCAGGCACCCTGCTCAGCGGAGAGCCTGCTTCTGCCTCTCCCTCTGTCCCTCCCCCTGGCTTGTGCTTTCTCTCTCTCTCTCTCTCCATCATAAAATAAATAAAATCTTAAAAAAAGAAAGTTCTACTGTATAGTGCTGCTATATATAAAACTCAATAGAATTATCTACCATGGAGTAGATATTGCCTTGGTAAAGAGACCCTCTACTGCCTCTGGCAATAAATCTTTTGGTTTAAGAAGCTTGTTTAAGAGGTGAAAGGTTATGAGGGAAAATGATTTAATCAAGAAATTTCATCATTTTAATATATGCAAATGATGTTATTCCTGACACATAACAGAAGATGCTACAAATTTTTACCTAAACCATAACGATCCTTATAAATGCAATGAAAGGTTCACAAAATCTTTACCTAAATTAGAAACAAAGAACACATACATACACACCCAAAACTACAACTGAATATTTAATATGACCTAAAAAAAGGCAAAAATGAAACTTGAGATTATTGCAGAGTACAGAGGGAAAAAAAAAAAAAAAAGATGAAATAGCTAAGAGAAAACCTCATCAACATAGAGGACTGAAAGTAAAAACTGAACACATACAATGTTTTTTTTTAATCAAATATATAAATAATAAAATCACAAATCCCAGAAATTGAATGAAAAATGCATTTGCAAATAAAATAAGGATGCCATTTTCAATTAAAAACTATAATTTTTTTTTAAGATTTTTTATTTATTTATTTGAGAGAGAGAGTGAGAGAAAGAGCACAAGAGGGGGGAGCGGGAGAGGGAGAAGCAGACTCCCTGCTGAGCAGGTAGCCCGATGCGGGACTCGATCCCGGGACTCCAGGATCATGACCTGAGCCGAAGGCAGTCACTTAACCAATTGAGCCACCCAGGTGCCCGAAACTATAATTCTTATAATTCCTAATTATACTAGACTTACTGTGGAAAAATTAATGATAATGACAAAAATTCTTAAGATATCTTGGTTAAAAACAAAACCAAAAAATTCATCCATAATTAAAATAACTGACCTCAAACTTCTCCCAGCAGAGATCTTTTTTCCACCAGAAGTTAGTGTAAAAAGAGCAATATTCTTTTTTTTTTAATAAATAAATAAAGCATGACATAAGTCGTTAGAGTATGAAAGCAGCAAAATTACATGGTCAAAATTTTGAGACCTGGAGACTTATGACCAAACAAAGAAATATTATAATTAAAAGATAAATCAAAATAAGGACATGTTAATGAGGAAATACAGCATATAGCATAAATGAGCAGGTAGTGAATACTGGATTCCTTTCAAAGTTAGAACACGTGATATAATAATGGGGACTACAGCTATAAAATGATACAAATAAATCTATAAATAATAAACATAAAAATAGTAAGATTACTGTAATGAGTTGGGGAAAATTGTAATTCTTACTAGCAAAATTATCATAAATTGGATAGAAAGTATATGAGTTAGGAAGAAGTGTAACTGAATTACCGTTATGATATCTTTGGGCGTGGGAGTCATTGGATAGTTTTAAACACCACTGTGGATGTAACGGTTTCCACCTTATAACACTCAAGTTACTAGTAGAAAAGAGAAAAAAAAAAAATCAACCTAGAAAAATATTACAAACAAAAATTGCTATTAACTCAGATGACACAATTAGGATTTAAGTTTACATTGGTTAATATAATTTGGATCTACTTACATATTAAAGAAAGGTACTCTTTTGTGTTACATTCAAATAAGGTTTGTGTTGATTTTTTTTAAATGACTCAGAAAACTGGATAATAAAAGACCATCTATTTACCAAGAAAGAGCTGGTAAAAGGTGGGATTGATATTAGTTTCACATACAGTGATCAGTCACTCCCCAAACTGAGACCAGTCTTATCTGAAACTCAGTTTGAAGACACAGAGTTTTAGCACAGCAACTGAATGGCTTAAGCAGCAACCCTGCTTTCCTGCTTGTTCTCTTCCAAAATCTTACTCATTGATAGCACACTTACCCACCATGGACACACCTTTACCTATGTCCATGACAAAAATCCTAATTTTCATACCCTAATTGTCAAAATTAGGGAGCCAGTAAAATAAGAAGATTATCTTTGAAACTGAACAGTACTAAGTTGAATATCCATAATCTATCATTTTTTCTGTGGGAGCTTAATATTTAAATACGAACATGAATAAATAAATCTTTGCATTGCTGACTAACATAACTAAAATAACTTCTGCAAAACACAAAGTTCAGTATTTAGCATGCAGCGCACAATAAATAAATGTTAGTCCTCATGCTTCATTCCAAATCTTTTATTCCTACTGAGTTTCTTCCTATCTTCTTACTTTCTCCCTCAGAGCTTAGTCATGCTTCTACTCTTAAAGGAAATCTTGATGCCTCAATCTCTTTTGCCTTCCTGACACATTTCATGAAGGGAACATTGTCTTCCAACCCTCCCACATCCCTATGTTTTAGCCACTTAAATATAAGCTCTACCAAGCTCTGCCATCTCTAGACTATGCCATCCCGCTGAAAATTCAGCTCTTATTAGTACATAGGTGAGTGGGTGTAAGGGTAATATTGATTTAGATGATTTTAATCCCATGTTAGATAGTATTTAATGATAATAATCCTTATGTTGTTTAGGTAAATATTTACAAAATTATTTGCCCATTTAAATATTATTAAGATAAATGCATTTGCCCTACCCCTATTTGCTATGACAAAGCATGAGACTTAAAGAAATTTCATGCTTGAAAGACATTATTCCTAAGTATTAGCTAAGATTATCCTTTTTTTCAGAATTGACATTTCTGAGCAGCTCTGTTGTCTTAGGAAGCAATACCATTTGTCCTAAGCTACAATACATACTCCTTTAGCTATAATCAAAAACTTTTCAAACAGAATGCACATCAGTTAAATATTAACTTCTAAAGGAAGTTCCTCATCATTTCAAAAAGGAACTGCTATAATGCATAAAAGTTCACAGCAATTTTTATACATCTGCAGAGTAAAATGCTCTTTATAATGTGAGGCATCTCTCATTTTTTAACATGTAGGTTAGCTGCACAATTTTCACTTGACTGAAAATACAATTTTGCTTTTTAAAACTGTTATATTTTTAAAAGTGTGTTAAATTACTGATTTCTTCCGCCAAAATCTTCCTTCATTTGTCTGACTTAAAAAAGACTGAAATCAACTGCCTAGTCTGTATATTTTAGATTAAGTTGCAAAATTAGAATATAAAAAAATACGTCTAAAGGAAATATTTATCTTAAGCTTAGGTTATGTCAACACGCATTCAGGATGAAGACATGTTCATGGAAGGGTTTGCAACCAAGGGTAACAGGAATAACAAAATCTGGAGAACTGAATTAAGGGAGGGAAAAAAACCTACCTGTTGATTGAAAAAGAAAGTTAAATGTGGGCAATAAAAATAGATCATCTGACGTTCGAGTCGACCAAACAGCACTTTATACTTTTCTCATACTTGGAGTTCCTTAAAGGTAGGGTAAGCATTTGGCCAGTGCGCGGAGAAGTGCAAGCGGCGCAGGCGGACGCAGGGCGGGCAGAGCCCAGAGAGGCTGAGCCGCCAGCCGTGAAGGCGGCGGCGGCGGCGGCACCGGCGTCAGAGGACTGCCGCGCGTGCGCTAAGCCCCTCCAGCCGCGGCGGAGGGGGGTGGGCGGGGCTCTTCCTCCCTACCCTCCTCCCTTCGGTCGGGAGTGCGCAGCTACCATCTCCTTCCCGCCGCCCTTGGGCTTCCTCCAGAACTCACAGCGCGAGGTGAAGGGGGAGTAGAGTAGGGTGGACATTTCCTAATAAAAATGGCATAAATCGCATATTAGCTTTGGGAATACACTTGGCATGTTTGGGAAAAATTTGATTCAGTTGATCTCTAAGACCGCGTAAAGGATGGGACGTTGATAAAACTTAAGAAGCCTTGTTACACTAACCAGGTATTAAAGACTGATCTAAATGCTCTCTGGCATACAGATTGTAACGGGAAGGTTGAAAGAAGAGTATTCAGAGAACCATTTCAGCAATCCAGGCAGAGTAATGAGTTAATAGGCAAGACAATGACAGTGAGAATTGGGAAAAAATTGATTGAGAGACATCCTGAAAAACAGTAAACTAAATGTTCTGATTGGCTAGTTGTAGAGAAGACCAGGGTAAATTCAACTTTATTTGGCAATGTCTAACTTGAGGATATATAATAGTATATAAATAGGGAATTGAGATAGAGCCATTCCCTTTGACAGAAAGGTGTTTATCTTGTTTAATACATGCTGAATTTGAAGGGACATGTGGGCATTTACAAGAAAGTGTCCAGTAAGTAGAATGTGAAGAAGAAACTCCAGGACACACATTTGCGAGTGTTGAAGAATACTAGGGAAGGAAATGGTGGTTGAAGAGAAAATTAAAATTTAACAGAGAAGATAAAATAATTAGCCATTGTCCCAAAGGAAGCAGGAAGGACTTAATCACATACATTGGCATTAGCCCTGGAAAACCAAAAAGACAATGCCATAGGTAGGTTTAGATTTATACAAAATCGCCAAACTGTCTTACAAAGTGGCTGTACCATTTTATCTTCCCACCAGCGATGAATTCCTGTTGCTAGGCGATGAATTCCTGTTGCTACATCTCCTCTGCGTTAGGTGCTGTCAGTGTTTTGGCTTTTGGCCCTTCTCATCGCTGTGTAGTGCTATTCATGGTTTTAAATTTCATTTCCCTGGTGACTTATGATGTGGATCATCTTTCCATATGTTTATCTGCCATCTGTATATCTTTTTTGGTGAGGTGTCTGTTCAGGTCTTACGCCCATTTTTTAACCAAGTTGTTTTCTTATTTTTGAGTTTTAAGTGTTTTCTACATTGTTTTGGACAGTAGTCCTTTATCATATATGTTTGTTGTAAATATTTTCTCTCAGGGTGTGGCTTGTCTTTCATTCTCTTAATGGTGTCTTCAACTGAGAAGTTTTTAATTTTAATAAAGTCCAGCTTATCGATTTTTTCTTTCATGAATGATGCTTTTGGTTGCATATAAAACATTGTTGCCAAGCTCTAGATTTTCTCCTATGTTGTCTGCTAGGAATGTTATAGTTTTGCATTTTATATTAACGTCTATAATTCATTTTAAGTTAATTTTTGTGAAACCTCATTTTTTGGTTTTTTTTTTTTGCATGTGGATATCCTGTTGTGCAGCACTATTTTTGAAGACTATCCTTTCTTCATTGTGTTGGTTTTGCATCTTTGCCAAAGATCAGTCGATTGTATTTGTGTGGGTCTGTTTCTGGGCTCTTATCCATTAATCTCTTTGTCCCTTCTTTTGCTAGTACCACACTGTCTTGATTACTGTTGCTTTTATAGTAAGTCATAAAGTCAGGCGGTGTCAGTTCTCAGACTTTATTCTACCTCAGTAATGTATTTGCTCTTCTGGAACTTTTGTCTTTCTATATAATCTTTACATCAATTTGTTGATATCCACAAAATTATCTGCTGGGATATTGACTGGACTTATACTGAATCTACAGATGTTACACATTTTTAATTCCCCTAACCAGTTTAATTGAATTTCATATCTTAATTTTGGAATTTATTTGGATTTATTCATCATGAGTGCAGAAAAACCACTATAAAGTTTTCCATCATTCAAAGCAAGTTGACATCAAGTTAACTAAGAGTTTGCATAGAAAATACATCATTTCTCAGGGAATTCATTTCTTCCATCATCATTTGAAAGTTACTTTTTCTCGTAGGACTGATGCTTAATTGTATCTCTCTCAGATTTTACATTTTTTGGATATATTTATAATATGGCAGGGGTTGATTAAATAACAGCCTTTCAACAATATTTATGTCCTAATCCTCAAACTTATGAGTAAGTTACATATTGCCAAAGGACTTTGTGAATGTGATTAAGAATTTTGAGATAGGGGGATAATCCTATGTTATCTAAGTGAGATCAATGTAATCACAAGGTTCCTTGTAAGAGGGAGGCAGGATGATCACAGACACACTTGGAAAGTAACATGATAATGGAAACAGAGAGCAGAGGGATAGAGAGAGAGAGATGTAAGAATGAAACAGAGGTCAGAGAGAGGAGAAGATGCTATGCTGCTGGATTTGAAGATAGAGGAAGGGGACATGAGCCAGAGAATGCAGGCAGCCTCGAGAAGCTAGAGAAGGCAAGGAAATAATTTAGACCCTAAAGCCTCTATAGCAATGAGCTTGCATCAGCCTTGATTTCAGCCCTTTGAAACAGATTTCTGACTTCCAATCTGCAGAAATGTGAGCTAATAAATGTGGGTTGTTTAAACCATTAAGTTTGTGGTGATTTGTTACATCAGCCAATGGGAAACTCCTATTGGAGTTCATTGTATCTTCTTCAGTTTTCTTCTATTTAAACTGTCCCCCACTGGAGTATTTGTATCATGTGTTATTAATAAATTTTGTGATAAATAACTGGAAGCAAAATCCAACCAACTCTCTCTATAAGTGTATATGTATGTGTGTATATACTTATATCTCTTTTGATATGCAGTTATGTGTGTATACGGATATACATATATGCATACCTACATATGTATAGCTACACATATAACTAGAAAAAGAAACCTGAAATTTCATTTAGTCAATGATTCTCTTATTTGAGAATCTCCAGTATATCTTTTTTCAGTGATCTGGGAAATCTCAGATATTACTTGAAATTTAATTCTATATATTTTTAGAATTCCTTTCAGCTTAGTTAGTAAAAAATTTGGAGCCTAAATCTATGCTTAATCTAATATTCATTTCAATCTGGTGGTTCAATTTATTATTATATGTGCAAAGCATGTTTTAACAAGAAGGCTAAAATGTAAAAATAGGTTGATATATTTCAGTATGAATTTGAATGGGGAAATGATTCATTCTCAAATGTCCAGAGATTTCTTTTTAACACAGTAAAATAATTTTACTGTAGTTCATAAAATGTAATAAAACTGCATTGAAAATAAAATTATTGAAGAAATGATACTTTGAGTTAGTCCATCATAAATAATAGATATAATAGATTTCTGTTCACATTCTTTCTCACTAGCATTTAAAACCTTTGGAGAAGTGCATATACACATACACGTTTATATATATATATATATAAATACATATATATATTAGTTATTTTTATTTTCTTATTATAATTTCCAAAAATAATCATATTAAATCTGTTTATTTTAAATTAAGAAGTTTGATAGTAATTTTTCCAATAAATTTTCTGTTTGTGTGTTACTTTAGGATAGAATTTCTCTGATATGTACTTTAGAAAAAGAATATTAGACGGTAGCTGCAACAAACTTACACCCAACTGTATACAGCTCTACAACTATGATGAAAATTAAAATTATTTTTTGCCCTTGTTTAACCATTAAAGAATTCTTGTACAGTATAAAAGATATGGTGATAAGTTGCACTGTTGATCCCAAAGTAAAAACTTAAAATATTTGCTCATTAATTATGCTGTTTACTAAAGGTTTTTATTTTTTTTTAGATACACTTTATTACATTAAGGATGTTCCTTTTTTAGACTACGTAGTGCATTGACAAAATATCCTTTTTGTTGCTATGAATGCTGGGGCCAATGACTAAGTATTGTGATCGTCTGCAGAGCATTGCCTTTGGCTAAAGGAAGCTGCCTAGCCTAGAGAAATGTAAGATGTCATGCTCCCTTTGGTGATAGATGACTGAATAATATGAAGATTGAAGCCCAACCATCTTGTTTCAAGGTAGGAAAACTGGTTTTGCTATTTATATTCCAGAAGTTACCCGTTAATGACACTAAAATTAACTTTAGCCAAATATCTCATTTTTGCTCAGTCCTTTCCCTAGCCTTTATTTCTGTCTCCTTTATAGTACTTTCTGGAAGAATGGATTTTCTAAAAAAGCATATGCATATGAGTCTCTGTCTCAGGGATACTAGGTCCTTCTTGGGAACCTAAGACAACTTCTGTTTCTTATTTACTATGATTTTGCATTATGAATACATAGTGGGTATATATATTTCCTGTCCAGATCCATGGTGATAATTATATTGTTTTCCTTTTTTTTTTTAAGGGGTTAGCAAACACTTTAATTTTTTATGTAGTTTTATTTACATCAAAAGTAGAGGTGACTGTTGAAAAGGATCAAACAGACAAGGTGTACTGCTCTGAGTGTTTTACTCATTTTGAATAACTGAAACAATGTGGGATTGTATTGACTGATTTTTAGATGACAAAGAACCTTTTATTTCAGGTATTAACCATTGGTATTGTTTTAGTCCATTCGGTATGCTATAACAAAATAACCATAGATTGGGTGGCTCAAAATCAACCGAAATGTATTTTGCACTGTTCTGAAGACTGGTAAGTCCAAGATCAGGGTACACATAGCTTGTATATTTTATAAATGATGACCTTGGTCATTTAATTGATATATTTAGTCTGATTTAATATAATTTCTGTATTTTTTAATTTAAATCTATCATTTTTGTTTTCTATTTAACATTTTAATGTTAAATCTATCATCTGTTTTCTATTTTCCTCACCTATTTTATATTGAGCTCTCATTTCTTGCCTTCTTTTGGATGAATTAATTTTATTTTTCCATTTTTATCCTCATTAGCTTGTTAGCCACACATTTTTAAATCTTCTTTTAATATTACACTGAAGATTAAAACATTTGTCCCACTTATTAAAATCCATATAAATTAGGATTTTTTAATCACTTTCAGAATATGCCAGAATTTTAAAAGATTTTAAATATATTTTCCCTTTTCTGCCTTTTGTTCTACTGCCATATTGTCTTTTAATCCTCTGGGTACATTTTAGTGGTGCCTGGGTGGCTCAGTTTGTTAGGTGGCTGCCTTTGGCTCAGGTCATGGTCTCAAGGTCCTGGGATCAAGGCCCATGTCAGGCTTCCTGCTCAGCAGGGAATCTGTTTCTCCCTCTCCCTCTGTGATCTCTCTCACTCTCACTCTCTCAAATAAATAAATAAATAAAATCTTTAAAAAAAAATCCTGTGTACATTATAAACTCCATGACACATTATTATTATGATTTTTTATAAATGTATAATTTGTTTGGCTCTATCCACATATTCACCCTACCTCTTACTTTTTGTTACTTCCTTATCTCTTATCTGCTGGGACAATTTTGTTTTGCCCTGAACTCCCTTAATCCTGGTTTCATTGTGATGAATTCTGTTTTTTTCCCCAATATCTTAATATTTTTACTTGTTAAAGTGTATTATTGCGTATTGAATTCTACCTTCACTTTTATGTTGCTCTGTATTTTATCTCATGGCTTTCCTTCTTTATTTTTGTTACGGTTGATCTTTTTTTCTCTACTTTCTCTTCACATTTCAGAAGTTTTACTCTTATATTACCATGTGAGGTTTTTTTTAAATTTGTGCTGCTTAGAATACATATAGTCTCTTGAAATTGTTTTTTGTTTCCTTTCAGCAACATTGGAAACTTCTCAGCTGTTATCTTTATAGATAATACTTGCCCCAACCAGTTTCTCTTCACTTTATAGGACTCTAAATGCACCTGTTGTAAATCTTGTGATCATCTCTCATATAACTTGTGTACTATTTTTTAAAAATATTTTGCAACATTTTTTTCCTCTATATACTTCAGTTTAGGTATTCTTTTTTGACCTACTTTCCAATTCATAATTCTCTCTTCAGAAGTGTCTAATGTATCATTAATTTCCTATTGGTCACAAGCTTTCCCATAGTGTAATTTTAGTTTCTAGATTTCTCTACAAAAATAAAAAAAAATCTTATTTTTGTAGATTTAAGCATTCTGCTGAAACTGTCAGTCTTTTCACTTAATTTTTGAACATATTAGTCATTATATTTAAATTTTAATAGCTCCTATATTTCTTTCATATAAGTTGACCTTTATCTATTGTATCTTTCTATGTATGCTGGAAGTTTTAGTGCACTCTTCTGAAAGCCAAATTATCTTTGCTTGAATGCAAGATATTTTATCTAAAAAATTTTAGAATTAAAATCAAACCTCCATTTAATGTAACCTGCTGCCTGAAAAGTTTTACTTTATTTCTGGCATGCATTTAGAATAGTGATGTATTATCTTAATCCAATCAAAGATTGATCTGTTTTGCAGCTGGACTTTTAGAGAATTTGACTATTTATTGTTTACTTTTATACCTCAGTGTAGCCTTTTTGGAGTTCCAACTGAAACTCCTAAGTGTTTATTAGGCCTTCCTCCTAGGTCAACCCTGAACTCATTTTTTTTCTTTTTATCCCTAAGTATTTCTACATGAAGCCTTTCTGAAAGACAAACCTCTGCTCAGTTCTTAGCCTCTGTGTAGCCACTTCCTCCTGCTCAGGGTCTCAGACTTTTCTACAGAAATTTTAGAATTGGCAATGCCTTAACTTTGTGCAGTCTCAAAATAGCCACCATTCACATATGGCTAATAAGCACTTGAAACACAGCTGAAGTGGAATGTGCTCTAAGAGTGAAATTCATACATTTCACTTTGGAGACTTTTTGAAGACTTAACACACACAAGTTTTGTTTTTTTTTTTCCAGCTTTTCCTGGTGGCCTTATCAATAATGTTGATCAGTGTGATGCCTGGGTGGCTCAGTTGGTTAAGTGTCTGCTTGGGCTCAGGTCAATCACAAGGTCCTGGGATCAAGTCCTGCATCGGGCTCCTTGCTCAACAGGGAGACTGCCTCTCCCTCTGCCTGCCACTCCCCCTGCTTGTGCTCTCTCTCTCTCTCTCAAATAAATAAATAAACTCTTAAAAAATAATGTTGATCAGAAACATGGAAGCCCATTGATGTCTGAAGCAGAAGTTTCTAGGCTGGAAATGTTTGAAATATGTAAATATTTTTAAATAATACTAATTGAGAATTAGCCACCAAGGGGCGACTTGGTGGCTCAGTCAGTTAAGCGTCTGCCTTCAGCTCAGGTCATGATCCCAGGGTCCTGGGATGGGGCCCTGCATGGGGCTCCCTGCTCAGTGGAGAGCCTGCTTCTCCCTTTCCCTCTGCTGCTCCCCCTGCTTGTGCTCTCTTGTGTTTTCACTCTCTCTCTCTGTCAAATAAATAAAATCTTAAAAAAAAAAAAAAAAGAATTAGCTACCAAGTTTAAAGCCATAAGTTTTATAAGTTATTTTTAAAGTTTTCATATGCACATGCAAATGGTTTTAATAAACCACTTTTAAATAATACACAATGTTTGTCTAGGGGAGATTCCAACGTACTTCAGACTTAATACAGCCCCTAAATTCAGTCCTAACCCAAGTTACAAGGATCGTTACCCTTCTGGCAAAGAATTTACCACAGCTGATAATGTTAAGAAAAGCATGTTATAGGCACACAATTTTGAAGTTTGGTTTTATGTTTCATAAACATTAAAAAAAGCATCCTTAAATTTAGGGAATGTAAAGCAGCATAAATGGTATTTTATAGACACTAATAATAAAAGGTCCTCGTTAGTTAATTTTCCTTTACTGACTCTATTGAAAAAAATCTCAACATCTGCTCCACCTTTAACTGAGATTTTTTGCAGATGTTATGCATTTTGAGAGCCTTTTCCCCCACAGTATTGAACTCACCAAAGTATTGAAGCGTTTTTATTTTATTATTTCTGTCAGATCCAAAAAGTAAGATCGATGCTTGAAATGGAAGAAATTCATTTAAACTTTATTTAACATATTCAGCTTAATATAGGAGAACTGAAAATGAGGACTGATAAATAGGTGTTTTTCATAAACCCTTTGACAATTACAACTTCATCTATTAAAAGTCATATAATAACATTCTGATGTAGGGCTCTCAGACATGACTTCATCATACACACATATATACTTTCTCATGAAGAACAGGATATTTGGATGTGGAAGTCCAAAATATATTTTTAGCTGACTTTAGCTGCTTTATTGCTTATTACTCTCTGAAAAACCATCTCGCTTTTCTTCTATAAAATTTTACTTCCATCTTTTTCCTGATAATTACTACTAGAAGTGACTCAGAAAGCACATGTAAGAAATAATTTTGCCTGCATTTTTATTTAATTATACTAAGAAATAAGAGAATATTAAAATTATTGTTGTTTTAATTAAAAAAAAATGATTCCCTTTGTCCTCCAATGGCTCTATTGGAAGGTCTTTCTGGTTATACCAATGTCTGGAAAAAGGCATTCATTACTCTGGGTGAAGCACGTAATAAGAACTTTCGTTTTTAGTATCTTAAAAGCTTGCTTGGCCTCATAAAAGGTAGTCTTCAGACAGGAGACTGATGGTTCTTGGGTAAATAGGTTCCAATATGGGAAGATACTGTGGGACTAGGGAGCAACAAATGTGAAATGCCAACTTGGACTGGGAGAATGGACTGTCATTTGTGGGCTGGGATTAAAGTTATCTTTCAGAATCAGCTACTGTGGTGCATGGTTCTGATTTAGAAAAATGACTAAACATGAGAATATGAAATAAAACAAGTATGTCTTTAACATCCAGTATATGTACAACAGTGACTGTGAGGCAGGACACTCTTTTTATACCTAACTCTGTCTCCTCCCAAAGCTCTCCTCTCACTGGTCTGGTTAACTGGAGGGACTTAGAGCACTGAAAATAAAAACATTTACAGTGGCTTATTTCTTACAAGTCTTCTTATAATCTAGGGAAAAGAACGTGAAATCATTAGTTGTCTCATAAAAGGATTACCCTACTCGGCTTCTGTGAGTATCCAAAGCATTCTGTGACTGCTGGATCAAACCTGCACACACAGCCACACAAAAAAAGACACTTGTGAACCAAGATCAACCTGCAGAAACATCACAGTACAACTTCTTAATGAAGCTGAAAAATTCTCTTCTATTTATGACACAATGTTCAGAAATTACCTTGACCCACAGTAGAGATAACCCTTGATATTTCTGTAAAGGGGGTATTTCCTGGACTCTGGTCTCACTTTCATTTTGTGCCTCAGGAATAAAAAGTACATATGAAGCAGAATGTAAAAAAAAAAAAAAATTCTACATAAGAAACATCTCTCCATGGATGAACAGCCTCATCTAAACCAAGTTTCACCAGAATCTTCATAACTTTTTATTTCTTTATTTTTAAGTTAACCTGGAGGCATGATGAACATCTTGCCAAAATACCTTATAATCACTATGAAATAGGATAGAGGGAGTTTGAGGATTTAAGCCCCTCCGGTCCAAGCAAAGTCCCTAGAGTTAGAGAGGAGAGAGGAGTTGCTCTTCTCTTACCTTTTGTATTCAATAGTGGGAAGAAAACATATATATTTTTCAAAATATTCAGTAGATCCAGGCACAGATCCTGGGCCATCATAGGTATTTATCTGAAAAACAGCTATTTTGATTTTCATTTAAAATCAAAAACAAATTGGAGTGATTTGGAATACACAGGGAGTTAACACTATGGAACAGCAAGCAAATCCCATGGAGATAGTGGAAATAACAGACACTATCAAGAAGGTTGTACAGAGCAGGGAGAGGAGCAAATGAAAAAGGGAAGAAACTGATGAAGACTCAAAAGAAGATTAACGTCCCTTGTGAGCACAGCCCTACAGCTGAGAGCACAAGTGTGATGTGAGGGCTGGAGGACTGAGAGCTGTACTCATCACTACCTCCTGGGTACTCGTGAGATCTCTGGAGATGAAAGACCAACAGAGGCACTAATTTATCTTTCCTCCAGGTTTCACTTATCATTTAACAAAAAGACAGGCATGATTTTTTCCAAAGATTGGGATTTTTTTTTTTTTTTTGTATTATGTTACCTACAGATAGCAAAATAAAGCTGCATGCTTTATGGAACATGTAAAATACAGGCCTTCTAATCATTTCTACCTCATGCAGTGGTGGTCAGTCATACAGGAGGAATCGGAAATGGGGGCAAAGGCTAACATGACCATATTTTTTAAAAATACTTGGGTATTTCCTTAAAATATAAAAATTAACATTGGGGCAGTCAATATCTTTACTGTATAAAAAATTATTCATTATTTTAAATTTCTTAAAATCCATGGAAGTCTATAATTTTATTATTGATACATTGCTATTTATGTATCAGTTTCATTAAGATAAAATTTTACTGAAGTAAATGGAAGGAAGGAAGGTCAAAGATTTAAACTTCTGCAGGCCAAGGAAACCACCAGGAGTTGGAAAAGGAAGTGGGTATGAAACTTTACCTGTCAAGACAAAGTATATTAGAGTTCTTCAAAAAACAGAACCAATAGTACACACACACACACACACACACACACGTATATATATAAGCTTAATCTATGAAACTACTCAATATGTTAAGAACTATCATTGTCTCTATTATATAATAGCAACATGGCAAAACATATAGTACCTCCTGCTCACCGAAACTGTTTTAAAGGCTATATTTTTTTAATGCTTGCCCCAGAGTCGCAAGACATGTTTACAACTAATCTAAGTCCACTTCTAAATAACACGATAGTGATTCACAGTAATGCAGGCATCACACAGGATTTCCAATTCCTCAACCCTTATGTTGCCTACTTTTCCTTTGGAGCCCTTATCATATTAATCAGAGCTATTTTAAATTCCTTGTCTGGTAATTCCAAAATCTGTGTTATGTCTTAAGACTGTTGTTGTTTTTTTTTTTTCCCCCTCTTAGAATGCCTTGTTAATTTTAATTGAAAGCTCACATTACATATCAGGTAATAGGGACTGAGGTAAAAGGCTGAAAGGTGAGGTTTTAAGTAAATCTGTCTAGTTCCACCATGTTTAATGTTTGCTCCAGTTAAAAACTCCTCCAGAGTGCCCTGTACTCTACTAGCTGTAAGCCGCAGCTACTACACTGGAGCCCTGCTGACATGGTGGTAATGTGCGGGCCAGGTGAAGCAGTCTATAATCTTCTGATCAAATCTGTCTTATAGTGGGCCTGTGTCCTTAAGCCGTGGCCTTCACAGGTATTTTTACACTTCCTATACCGTTTTTGTTGAGACGGGAAAGATAGAAGGAGCTGGAGTTGGGGACTTTGGATTCACCTGATGCTCCAGAGTTTGGGGTGGGAGTTGATAACCTCAGTTTTATGATGGATTCAAGAAAAGTCATTGATTTTCAGTTTGTTGAGGTTTTTTTTTTTTTTTTTTAAGAATTTTATTTATTGGGGGGAATTGGAGGGAGAGATGAACCATGAGAGACTATGGACTCTGAGAAACAAACAGGGTTTTAGAGGGGAGGGGGGATGGGTTAGCCCAGTGATGGGTATTAAGGAGGGCACGTACTGCATGGAGCACTGGGTGTTATAGGAAAACAATGGATTGTGGATCACTACATCAAAAACTAATGATGTATTGTATGGTGACTAACAACATAATAAAATTAAAAACTACAAAAAAAAAAAGAATTTTATTTATTTGTTTGTCAGGGGCGGGGGAGAGCACAAGCAAGGGGATCAGCAGGCAGAGGGAGAAGTACCTGATGTGGGACCTGATCCCAGAATCCTTGGATCATGACCTGAGCTGAAGACAGACGCTTAAATGACTGAGCCACCCAGGTTCCCTCAGTTTGTTCAGTTTTGTTGTTGTTCTTGTAAGGATGGGAATGACCACTTCAACATCTTTACCTATGGGAACTGAAACCAGTACTGTAGCTTTAAATACTTGAAATTATTTAAATCACATAATATGAAGTATATATTATCCTCTACTTCACGATAGAAGAACTGAGTCACAGAGAAATTAAGTACTATATACATGGTTTCAGAACTAGTATTAGAAATACGGTTTGAACCAGATAATATGGCTCCTGAAACTACTCCTTTCATCACTAGGCCATATTGCCTTTCAGAGAAGGCAACTGGTCCAAGGTCACAAAACCAGTAAAAGGTGGCACCAGACATCCTGTCTCTAACGACAGCACTGTTTTGCTTGGGTTCAGGTCAGGTTATTGGTCCACATATCTAGTATGCTCTAAAATGTCTGGATGTTTATCATTCTGTGTACTTCAACTTACACAAAGTTTCCCCATTTACAAATTCTGTAGAGACACCCAAATTAACATTCTATCTTAATCACCCAATAGATAATGGTGACATCTTTCTCTGGCATTGGCTAATAATATCTAGCATGTATTGAGGGCTTACTACATGCTAAGTGATATTTCAGTGATTTTTGTACGATAACTCCGTTAATTCAGACAGTTCTGTGAGAGCTGAGGTACCATGATCTTATTTTAAGACACAAGGAAACTAGATTATAGGAAGTTTAAATAAATTTCCTAAGTTTTTATACAAGTTATCTTTTATTTATTTATTTATTTATTTATTTATTTATTTTTTAAAGATTTTATTTATTTATTTGAGAGAGAGAGAATGAGAGACAGAGAGCACGAGAGGGAAGAGGGCAGAGGGAGAAGCAGACTCCCTGCCGAGCAGGGAGCCCGATGCGGGACTCGATCCCGGGACTCCAGGATCATGACCTGAGCCGAAGGCAGTCGCTTAACCAACTGAGCCACTGAGCCACCCAGGTGCCCTGGGAGTCTGCTTCTCCCTCTGCCCTCTTCCCTCTCGTGCTCTCTGTCTCTCATTCTCTCTCTCTCAAATAAATAAATAAAATCTTTAAAAAAAATAAAATACATCTTTAATGTTGAATTATTTTTACATGCTCTAGTAATTAACACATGAAACTGTAAAAGTCAGTGAGACCTGACTTAATCACAACTTTGCCATTTATTAATGTGACCTAGTTAAATTAATAAGCTGATGGACCATAAAAAATTGGAAAAAAGGGGAGCTTGCATGCTTATATTGAAATATTTCAGGAAAATAAGATTTTAAAATATTTTCCAAATAAATATATTTCCCCAATTAATTGAGCAAAGAAAAAGCATGATGGCTCTAAGCACAGTAAAATGAATCAAGTTTTAGTGTCTTTAAGCTCACTGATCCTTTCCTTGGCAATGTCCAGTCTACTGATGAATCCATCAAAGGCATTCTTCCTTTGTTATAGTGTGTTTGATTTCTAGCATTCCCTGATCCTCAGAATTTCCGTCTCTTTGCTTTTATCCCCTATCTGTTCTTGAGTATTGTCCTTTTTCCATTAGAGCTCTAAACCTATTAACTCTAGTTATCTCACATTCATATATATATTGTCAGTAGACACACATATGTAATAATTACATGCTGAGAAAAAAATTCTAGTATAACATATAACATAACCCAATGAGCTTATGTGGTCATAATTATATATCAAGATTTTTAGAATAAACTTTTTTAGAGAATAATGACAGTTTAGGCACATAATTTTGAAATAAAATTTAATACCAGAAGAGCTTACTAGATTACAGAATCACTTCAAGGGGTGCCTGGGTGGCTCAGTTGGTTGGGCAACTGCCTTCGGCTCAGGTCATGATCCCAGGGTCCTGGATCAAGCCCTGCATCCAGATCCCTGCTCCACGGGAAGCCTGCTTCTCCCTCTCCCACTCCCCCTGCTTGTGTTCCCTTTCTTGCTATCTCTCTCTCTCTCTCTCTCTCTGTCAATTAAATAAATAAATAAAATCTTTAAAAAAAAAAGAATCACTTCAAAAAATATCTTCTGAAGGTCTATAATACTGCTCATTGTGTTAAATGTTGTCTTTTACAACTTTAATGTCCTATTACTTTATATCTCTAGTATATTTATAATTAAAAATTTATACAACCTGGGGCATCTGGGTGACTCAGTCAGTTAAGTGGCTGACTCTTGATTTGGCTCAGGTCAGGATCTCAGGGTCCTGGGATAGAGCCCCCTGTTGGGCTCCGTGCTCAGCAGGAAGTCTGCCTGAGGATTCTCCCTCTCCATCTGCCCCTTCCCCCTGCTAGTGTGTGCACGGCTTTCTTGCTGTCAAATAAATAAGTCTTAAAAAATTTACACAACATGAAACTCTATTTTTCTCCCTTGTATTAGTGTTTTAAGCTACTCAAACAATGGAGAAGTTAATCAAAGCAAATAAATAGGCTATTTCCTTACAATGTAAAACCTTTCATGAGTCATCTGAGAGAAATATTTTTAAAAGATTTCATTTGAGAGAGAAAGAGAGAGCACAGGAGTAGGGGGAGGGGCAGAAGGAGAAACAGACTCCCCGCTGAGCAGGGAGCCCATCACAGGGCTCCATCCAAGGACCCTGGGATTATGACCTGAGCGGAAGGCAGCCGTTTAACCGACTGAGCCACCCAGGTGCCCCACTAAGAGAAGTATTAAAAAAAAAAAAAAGCAATTGCTGGAATTATCCATTCATTATAGTACACATGGTAATGTATGAACAATATCCACATTTGATTCAGATATTCAGCATAAGAGGCAGGTCAGAATTCTCTCACCTCTCTAGTGGTTGCACATTGGCGCTACCTTATAGATTTTGAGAGGAGTGTGATTTGGAACTTGATGCTGTCAATCCATCTCTTTCCAGGGATTCCTCCCCAAAAATGCAGGCAACTTAATTACTTTGTCAGACTTATCAAGTAGCAGAATTCACAATTTCAATTTTGTAGTATCTACTAACATCACATTCTGAGTCTACATCCCATTAAGTACAAAATAAATCTGAACCATTTATACAAGATTAACAACAAAGGACAATGGGACAGTACTTCTCTGTCTCAGGGATAATGATTTGGATATCTAATGTAAAGTAGAATTTTAAAATTACTCCATCTATACATTGCATCCCTTCATTTCATAATTAGTACTGTAGACATGCCAAGGCATGCCAGCCCAGACACAGAGCAAAGCTAATTAGCCTTGAGGGATTGAGGCTTCTCAGCTAGTTGTAAATTTTTTTTCAGCTGGGTGAAAGACCCCTCAAAAGGTCAAATGATGCTGCCATCAAACCAGCACATGGAAAGAGAACCACACAAAATGGTCAAAGAGGTCATCAATGATAATAAGTACAGAGAAGTTCAAGTTCAGGACCAAAATATTGCAGAGTGATGAGTTGCACAATTTCTGAAAAGGCAATTAAATTTGAAGTACCTCTAATTAACTGCAGGGGTGAAAAGGAGCCATAGAAAGATACAGGAGGAGGAATAAATCATAGGCCTCTAAGAAAAACATTGTTTTCTTCATTAAAATTATTTTACTTAAATTTTCTTCTGTAGAGTTTCGGGGATGGCAGAAACTACCTAATTAAAAATTCACACATTACCTATTAGTCGTTTTTCAATCATAGAATGCCTTTGGAAAAGAAGCTTTTGATAATAATGTGTTCTACCAATTAAAGTAACCCAGAAATTTCTTTGATTTACAGTAAAGAAACTGTACTTGACAATGAAAGTAAAACTACTTGATTTGCAGTCTCTAAAACAATTTCAATCATTCTGTGCTTCCTTTAATGCCACCTTCTATACCTAAATTGGGTATATCTTTATCAGGAGAGCTTGTTAGAAGTAATTTGAGATTATGACTAATCTAAGTGAAAAATACCTATTAGGAAATGTACGATTTGTCTCATTTCCATTACATTCTTATTTGAAAAGGCTTCTGTTTCCTCAGGAAAGGGTATAAAGACAAATAATTGGAATTATATGTAATAACTAAAAGCTGCACTAATTTTTCAAACACTCTGCAGTTTTTAAAAACTTATAGAATTCATCTAAAATCACAGTGATTGAAAAGGCATTTTCCCCCAAATGATCAATTTGCCTAACTCATATTCATTCA
Source organism: Neomonachus schauinslandi (assembly GCF_002201575.2). Lineage (NCBI taxonomy): Eukaryota > Metazoa > Chordata > Mammalia > Carnivora > Phocidae > Neomonachus > Neomonachus schauinslandi. Next base: position 93,752,481 of record NC_058404.1, read on the forward strand.
TACTATTGAGAACATTTAGATGATTTTAATCAAAATGTTAATAAATTAGAAAAGTAAATGCATTTATACAGTTTTGCAAATGAGCAACGCTTTTAAAAGCTGAAGTTTAAGGTAGTTGTTCCTTTTGCATAATAAAAAAATCAATTAAATTCAATACAATATTCATCAGAATCTACTTGAATTAAAAAAAAAAGATTTCAGGATAATTATCTTGAAGTATGAGTAGGATTATAACCGTCAGAAAGTGAAATGGACATCCCAGGTTAAGGAGAGCAGGGGCTTTTTAATGAGTGGGGTAAGAGAGCATAAAGTAAGAAACTGGACAGAAGATCTGCTTCTACATCTGGCTTAACCAGCAACTTGATTTCTGTCATTGAGAACAAGACTTTATTTCTCAAAGCTTAAACATTTTTGACATTTTAAAAATAAAAATAAGACATAGGACTTATTTTTTGTATTCCAGGTTTTTTTATGTATGATTATATAGGCACATTGGAGAGTTAAATTTCGTGGAAGAATGGAATAGATTTAGTGGCATCATGGAAATTAAGGCCAGGGAATTATTGTAGAGCCATGTTTGGGGGGGCGGTTCATGCATGCCAGCCTGAGTGAATGTATAATCCTGTAAATTAAGTAAAACAAAATTTATTTATTAGCATACTATGTCAATAGAAACAATAGAATTTTTATAATGAGGAACACAAAGTCATAATAGTTCAAGATGATGCTTTTCATACTTCTACTGATGTGCTCCTAACATCAAAGGAATATTAAGCCTTAGTCCAAATAATCCCTCTGAAAATGAACTTTTGTTTGTTTTTAATGTTTGATTTAGCTTAAAAATTCATGAGACCTTCCAGTATGTATCATAGTATACCCATAGTTTTGAAATAGTAAAATACCCCAAATCTTTGAGGTAAATTGAACTTCTAGAAACATGCCTCATATCCCATTTCAAACTTCTGGAGATAGGTCTATTTAAGTGATAGGGGTCTAAATTTTGTATATGTGTGCATCTATATATCTGTATGTGTGGCTGTGTCTTTGTATGTGTATGTGAGTATAAATGTGTGAGTATATATATACATATATATACATATATGTATATACTGATGTTTGATTACAAAATGAAACGAAAAATGTAAAATAAAGAGCTCATGGTCACTTTTATATATCTTATTATCTTCTTCTAGTTCTCTTTGTAGTGTTATACAAATGTTCTCTGTCTTAATTTAAATAGACACAATTAAAAAAAAAAAAACAGTTTTTTCTTTGCATTAGCACAAAGCCAAATTATACAAGACACAAATTGATTTAGGGTCACATTTTTAGCAAATGTGCTTTAACCAACAAATTTCTAAGTTTGGCTATAAATCCAAAGCTTAAAGAAAGAGCCTAAGCTGAACATTGCTAGATACATTAACAGAAAAGGAACTATTAGCACTTAATCATGAAAGTCAAATTAACTAATGTCTAAGGATTTCAAGGCAGAAGAAAAAGTGAAGAAAATTAGTCAAAGTTACATGTATATATGTATATATAATATATAAATATGTGTATACATATATAAAATATGTATTAAGGGACATTAAAGGAAGTTTATATAAATAACCATTGTTTCTAAAGTGGGATTTTTTTTATGAAAGAAATCTTATTTCTAACAAAACTCCATCATGAAATAGGTCTTCTCATGTATAAAGGAAACCATCATTTTTAATATTTATTATATTTTCATCAGATATTAAAACTTTAGATTAAAAAGTTAAGTCACTTAATGAAATTTAGCCAGAGAAAAGGAGTGATGGAGGACTTATTTTTAAAAAATAATCTGTTAATAATCCTAGCACCAAACTTTTTTTTTTTTTTTTTTTTTTGAGAGAGAGAGAGAGTGCACGTGCACACAGGAGCAAGGGGAATGGTAGAGGGAGAGAGAAAGGGAGAAGCAGACTCCCCACTAAGCACAGAGACAGACACGGGTTCCTCCCTGGATGCTGAGATGGTGACCTAAACTGAACTTAGATGCATAACCGACTGAACCACCCAGGTGCCCCTTAGCACCAAACTTTTATAATGAACTTCTAATTTGAATTTTAAAGTGTTTCCAAATTGTGTGAGCACCCTCATGTTTATGGGCATTTAATATAAGATGGCTTTATTATAAAATCAGAAAAAGTATTTATTGGACACTTAGGTGCTATAGACAATTCTACCATATTCATACATGCTTATCATTAAAACTCACCAACTCTGAAAGGTAATATTATACTCTTTTTCATGAGAAATTAGACTAACATATGTAGATAAGTAACTTATATTCACCTACCCCTAAAAGACAGAATTTCAGTTGTCAAGTCTGAATAAAAACTCAAGATTTTCCCTACTATACTTTGCTGCCTCTCAAACTATGGGAAATATTAGTATTGGGGGAATTCTTTTCATGGTCTAAAATTCTAAAGTGAAGGTCATGGACTGTGAATGATGGAAATAATCCCAATCATTTGCCTTCAGTCTCTGAATCCAGGCTGCTTCCAAAGCTCTGCATATCCTACACATGTCCTTTCTCAAATAGTAGTTATCCTGGAATCGGAGCTTTGACAGGCAAACTTAAGGTTGTCTCTCCAAACTCCAAGTTGAAAGAGACCATCATGCATCTTCGACTGTAAGACTTTCACATATTCTGCTTTAGTTTCCCCAGCCATAATTATGAATAAATCACTGGGTGGGGAAATGGCGGAAGTAAGAGAAAGGAATGGGAGAAGTAATCAGTCAAATGAACCACACTGTAAGTGATCCACATTCACAATCATGAATTTGTTTCTTCTCCCTTTATTTTTTTCTTTAGATTTTTTCTTCTGTTGTTTCTCCGTTGTCTTGAGCATTCCTTATGACATGAATTTTTCCTACATACAGAGATCTCTATGTTTTATAGTGGGTAGGGTTATTATTTCAATAATATTAACTGTTAGAAAATCTTGAATGAAGGTATGCTTTTCTGGATATCTATGCAATTTCTTCCAGAGAAAAAGATTTGTGTAAAACAGTAAGACAATAGATGTTCTCTAAAGCTAGCAATGCATTAAGCATTTTTTAAGTTCTAGAAAGTTTTATTTTTGGTTCATGAAAAATGTATGATATATATTGAGCAGATAGCACAGACTCTAAAATGAAAATTTTCTTTCTGTATTTTAGAGAAACTCATAAAAATATTTTCCCCATCTTTAATTAGGTATCATTTTCTACCTAGGCCATCAAAAAAATGGGTACAAGATAAGGATTTAAAAAAAAGGAAAGAAAGAAAAAGAACATTGTAAACTTAAATTCTCTGTCCAATAAAAGAGTTAATATCAAATGTTTTGATTTAAGGACCTCTTGCAACCCTTAGTTATGGAGAATACCAAGATACTTTTGTTTATGTGAGTTATATCTATTTATATTTACCCTATGAGGTGTTAAATGTTTTAAAAATTCTCAGTCTTAATTAAAATGTAATTTCATGTTAACAAATTGTTTTTAGAGAGTGTGCATGTGCAGATGTGTGCACAAGGGGGGGTGGAGGATGGGAATGAGCAGGAGAGGGAGAGAATCTTAAGCAGGCTCCACACTTAGCTCAGAGCCTAATGCAGGGCTCGATCTCACAACCCTGAGATCATGAACTGTACCGAGATCAAGAGTCCGACACAACCAACTGAGCCACCCAGGTACCCCAAATTATATTTTTTAGGGGAATAACTATTTTATAAAATAAAAGGTTAGTGAGAAGAATAGCTGTGTTTTCCGTTTTTGCAAATCTTTTTAATTTCTTCCTTACTTGATCGCCTAGGTTCTCACGTCTACTTTGATATTAAACTTAACTGCAATATCACAGGTCGTACAGCCCCTGGAAAAATCTACTGTATACTTATATACCTTATAAATCATCCAAAATAATCCTTTTGAAATGGAACTATGAGCTTATTTAAGTCTCACTAGACCATTAACTTCATTAGATCAAAGACCATATCTGTCTTACGAAGCAATGTATACCCAAATCATGAAGCAGCCTTTTCTTGTTCAAAACTTTCCAATGGTTTTCTACCCCCAAACAAAACTTCTTAGTATAAATTATAAACTCTTCATCTGTATATGTGTCTTTAGCCTCATTTCTATCCCTTCTCTCTTATCTTCCACATACATTTGCATTTTGAATCTCATACATATTTTCTAAATTTCTCAACAAAGTCAAGCTCTCCCTTTCCTCTAGGCTTTCATGTATGCTGTTGTCACCTGACCAACGCCTCATTTATTTATTTATTTTTTAAAGATATTAGTTGAGCTATCAGTTCTCTATGTTTCCTTCTCTAGCACTGTAGAATCCCATTTTACTTAGGTTCTCAAGTGAAAGAATAAGTTAAAAATAAACATAATACTTGAAATTTTCTTAATTGCCTATAATCAATGGTAATACTATTTTGTAGAAAACAACTTTAAATAATAATTTATACACATACTCAACTGTAGAGTAGAAAACTACTTTGTGTCAGGATGGGAGAATGAACTCTGATTTTAGAAACACATATTTGTAAGTTTTTTAGTTAGAAATTGAAGATGCTCTAAGGGATTTATTTTTACTTTTTTCTTTGTCTCTTCCAGTTAAGATGCAAAGTGACTTGTTGAGGAGCAGGAGTGAGAAGTGAGGAGAAATCAGATCTAAGGGGAGTGATGGTTTAAAATAGTCATCTCAGATGATGGGGAAATAAACTAAACAAAGGTGTTTGGCAGCTTTAAGACAAGTTATAAGTTTGGGAGCCATGAATTTATATCGAAACCAATTATCACAGTTTTTTTTTTTTAAGATTTTATTTATTTATTTGACAGAGAGATAGCGAGAGCAGGAACACAAGCAGGGGGAGTGGGAGAGGGAGAAGCGGGCTTCCTGCCGAGCAGGGAGCCCAATGTGGGACTCGATCCCAGGACCCTGGGATCATGACCTGAGCTGAAGGCAGACACTTAACGACTGAGCCACCCCGGAACCCCCAATTATCACAGTTTTCTGATTATCTCCATTAGATAGAAATTTAAAAAGTTTAATGTATCTTTAGGTATAATTTTCATGGACAAACACAGTAAAGAGAATAAGGATCAAGAGGGTTAAAGTAACGTCAAGAGAATAGGGGAAAAAAGCCCATGGAATCTAAATGTTAAGGATAGTCTGAAAATAAAAATTTAGGAATATTAGAGGTGCCCATGAAGTTTGCAAGTTACTGTATTTAAGGAGTAAGCTGGACAAAATGGGGAGTAATACAGAGTATTAGTTCTAACTCATTGGAAAGCAGAGCAGATTCAGGTGAATGTCAGTTATGCTATGGGAAATGGCTGCTGGAGTGGAATAGAGGGGATGCTGGAGATGAGGTTGTGAACAGAGATCAAAGTACTACATGGGCCAAAACAATTGCAAATGAGGAGACATAATATGGATAATTATAAAACACATTCAAAATTAGAAAACTGGTAGGCAAACCTCAGGGTAGCCCTTTGAGGTACATATATGAGCATGTGCACATTTGTTGTTCATTTGTACACTTGTCCATAAGGTAGCAGAGACTGGGCGATAGGTCTCAGAGTGAGAAAGGCATGAGAATCCCACTTTGAGACAGTGGAATGCATTAGAATGTTAGGAAAAAAGCAATCACCACTTAAAAGGAGAATGGAGCTTTCTCTGTAACATTAAGAATAGGAGAAGGAAATAATCATTGAAGAAATTGAAGATGGAATGGATTTTGATAAGGGAGCAGGACTTTCAGACGGCAACAAGAAAAAGCTTGAGAGGAAAAAACAAAGGAATGGAAGGAGTCATTAGGGTAACTGATGTAGAGAATCTCGAGGGGACAAGAATACCATGAAAACAGGAAGGTTAAGCATGGTTCTGTCTCTTGGAGGACATTGACAGGTTTCTCTTTCAGAAAGAACTGTGAAACTCACTGTGCTTACATTGTATCATTTGGCCAGTTTCCTTTCTCCATACAGTTTTCCACTTACTTGCTTTTGGAGGCTTTAAGCAGAAATTTATTCGTATTTAACCTTAAACTATACAATACTTAAGCCTTCTGTTTCCAATGGACACCTGTTTTCCACTGAAAATAAGATCATTCCATACTGGCAAAACATCTTTATTTTGGGGAGCTCACAATCTAAATTCTATGAAGTACACAGGGTCTATTAAGCTGTTTTTTAAAGCCTCACCCCAAGAATAACACAATTTAAGTGCAGGATAAGCTCCCACATCTCTCCTGAAAAGTTACTAAATCCCCGCATGGAGGAATGAATGAGCCCCACGGATACTTTCCTAAAGTAGGAAAGCTACTGAAGTACAAAAATAGTAGTGCGAAAAACGGAAGGACTCACTTTATACTTTTCATAAATTTGTTCTTTTAGATTTTTCAACATTGATTATAAGTTCTATTAAAAATATTTTCACCACTGCTATGAAATTCCAAGGACCTTGGACACTACCTCCATTTGGCTGTTTGCACCTTATTGATGCTATGTGTTTCAATTTCAGAAATGGTTTTAAACCAGTAAGTACCATGACCCCTGCTATCCTTTACCATGGCCTCTGATCTGGCCTTCTGTTAATTTTCTACTTTATTTCTCTCTCTTCTTCTATATTCTACTCCAGCCACATAAGGACACTTGCTTACTGGCCCATGAAAGGCATGTTTCTATCTCAGGTCCTTTGCCTTGATCCTTCTACTGAAGATTCTGTTCCTTTAGACACCATGTGTCTTATGCTATCATCTCTCTCAGGCCTTTACTCCAGGGTCCCTTCAGCAGCAAGGCTTTTCCTGAAAACCCTGTATGTTATACCAGTCCTCCTGCACCTCACCCTAATCTCTATTCTCCATATCCAGTCTTACTTTTCTTAACAGCACATATTGCCATCTGACGTATGACATAGTTATGGGTTTACTTGTTTATTGTCCATCTTTCAGTTATAGATAATAGGCACCAGGATAGCAGAGACATTGTTTCTCTCACTATTATACCACAGTGCCAAGAATGTGCACATTAAATATTTCTTGAATGAATCCATTTGCTATGGTTAAGATAATTATAGGTTTATCAAGGTTCTCTATCATATCTGTACAAGCTGAGAAGACTCAGAATAATTTGGATTTATAGCTTACATTAGACTCAATAAAAATAGTAGGAAGACTATAAGGAACATTAGGTTGGCAAATTAGCCTTCCTAGAACATCTGAAAATTATAGAAACACAATTTATCATCCTTCAGTAAGTTGATATCTACCACTACTTCTTGGACTATAGCATGTTATCTGCAGTTTATTAGAACACCTCAAAAAAAGTTCAAATCCTACTGGAACTAACTCGCAGCATATGTTACTGAGTGTGAGACAGTCACATCTCTATCCCTTTGACAATGAATGGGTCAACCAAGAAATCAAAGAAATAAATTACGTGTAAATAAATGAAAATGAAAACACAATGTTCCAAAATCTTTGGGATGCAGCAAAGTGGTTCTAAGAGAAAAGTTTATAGCAACACAGGCCTACCTGAAGAAGCAAGAAAAATCCCAAATAAACAACCTAACCTTACACCTAAAGGAGCTAGAAAAAGAACAAATAAAACCCAAACTTAGCAAAAGAAAGGAAATAGTAAATATTGGAGCAGAAATAAATGATACAGAAATAAAACAGCAACGACAAAACCACAATAGAACAGATCAATGAAACCAGGAGCTGGTTCTTTGAAAGATCAACAAAATTAATAAGACTCTAGCAAGACTCATTAAAAAAATATAAATAAATAAATAAAAGGAGAGAGGGGCCCAAATAAACAAAATTACTAATGAAAGAGAAATAGCAATCAACACCACAGAAAAAAACATTGTAACAATGTTATAAAAACCTGTGTGTCAATAAATTGGATAGCTTAGAAGAAATTGATAAATTCCTAGAAACATAACCTACCAAAACTAAAGCAGGAGGAAACAAAATTTGAACAGACCAATCACCAGCAAGGAAGTTGAGTCAGTAATCAAAACTCCCAAAAAACAGGGGCATCTGGGGTCACAGTCAGTTAAGTATCTGACTCTTGGTTTCAGCTCACGTCATGATCTCAGGGTTGTGGGATCAAGCCTCACAACGGGCTCCATGCTTAGTGTAGAGTCTGCTTGAGATACTCTTTATCTCTCTCTCCCTCCCACTCATGCTCTCTCTGTCTCTCTGTCTCTCTGTCTCTCTCTGTAATGGATGGATATGTCTTTAAAAAAAAAAATGCCTAAAACAAAACAAAAAACAAGCAAACAAACCTACCTCAAAAAGTTAAAAATAGAGCTACCCTATAGCCCTTAGAATCCTAACCTAGAGATTTTTTGGAATGCCCCTTGTAATACATTTCCTACTAGATTACTTTCCTACAATGTTGGGATATTGATGAATACAACCAAACAATACCCAGTTATAGAGAACACAACAGTTTGGCTCTTACCCCTTTCTAGCATGTCTGCTTGTATTGTAAATGCTAGAAAGCTACAAACTAAATTTTCCAAATTTACTTGCAGTTAGCATGCAGATCTGTTACCTAATTCCAATAAAGCAGAGAAATGTGAAGAGGCATCTGCTCCCAAAGAAAACAGATCTTGTGGGAGAGAATTTTCTTTATTCTGGGGCAGCTGGGCAGAGTCCGGATGTCTGGTCTCTAGCAGGTGGCATCTTTAGCAGTTTGTGTGTGCAGTTCATCATTTCTCCTGGCTCCATTCGTTCCTGGCAGAATAGCATAGAAACTTGACCCTTAGCTTCCCAGAAATTCTGTAAGATAACTATCATCTCATAAAATCCTATTGTGTTTAAACTAGCTAGAGAAGATTCTGTCATCTGCAACTAAGAACATTGAAAGATATAGAAGCACTCTTAACTACTTTTCCTGATAAGCAGTTTCATGAGGGTAATTCTCAGTTTCTTCGATGTGGTTTACCTTTGTACAGTTATGTAATTTGACTATCTTTCTGTGTTAGAATTATAAGAATCCAAATCATTATGTTCATTAATGAAAGTTACCACGCTTTCTTTGCTAATTCTTAGCATCCATGGCATTCAGACCTGAGGATTTATGAGAATATATTTATGGAATCTTTAACATTTTATTTATTTTTTTTAATTTTTTTTTAAAGATTTTACTTATTCATCTGAGACACAGAGATAGAGAGAGAGGGAAAGAGAGAGAGAGAGCATGAGCAGGGAGAGAGGCAGAGGGAGAGGGAGAAGCAGGCTCCCCACCGAGCCAGGAGCCCGATGTGGGGCTCGATCCCAGGACCCTGGAATCGTGACCTGAGCTGAAGGCAGACGCCTAACCATCTGAGCCACCCAGGTGCCCCAATCTTTAACATTTTAAATAACTACAATTTAACCTTTCAAAAGATTTCCAATCTTCCTCCATTCTCTGGAACTGCTTGCCTTTATTAACCTGAAACTCTTTTGCCCAATCTTAGATATCTGTAGATACAAATTGCCTTGTAATTGCTTTGCTTGTTGCCCAAGTTCTTTGTTTTCATTCTGGCCACCTAATTTTTAAGGCAGTCCTGACATTTATATTATAATTTTATTTAGTCTTTCCATGGACAAATATACTTCTTAAATAATTGTTTACACAGTACTGTGCATACTAAATAGCAATCCACTTTTAATCCCATCTAGAACTTCTTTTCCTTCAATCTGCTGAATATTTTAATATGACAACTTTTAATTCTACTCTAAGACTCCATTTCAAATTTAGCTTAGAAGTTAAATTCTGTATCTGACACAAATTGTCCTCTTCACCCACTGTATTTTTGATGCAAAGAGCATAGTAAGAGCTCAATAAACATTTACCAAACTAATGAGTTTTGCTTCTCTTACCTTAATTATTATTTAGTTTTAAAAAGAATAAATTCAGGGCACCTCGGTGGCTCAGTCAGTAAGCGTCTGTTGATTTTGGCTCAGGTCATGATCTCAGTGGAATCCAGCCCACCTTGGACTCCTCACTCAGTGGGGAGTCTGCTGGGGAGTCTCTGCTCTCCCTCTGCCCCTATCCCTCCCCGCCAGCCCCTGGCAACCCCTGCCCCCTTGGCCCCCCCACCTACCCACCAGCCCACCCACCCTGGCCCCCCCGCCCCTGCCCCAACTTGTGCTTTCTATCTCAAATTAATAAATCTATTAAAAAAACACATCAAATAAAAACCGATATGTACAGGTATAACTATGAACATTAAGTTTAAAATGGTTAACAACGGAAAGACAAGTTTCTATATTTATGGAACTCAGTATAACTGTAGAGCAAAACTTTATCAAGCATCAGATATAAAATAAGTGCTACAAAGCAACAAACATCATGCTATAAGAGACTATCATAGAGAAATACAAATTAGTCTGAAAGTTCAGAGAAGACTTTTCTGAGAAAATGAAGGGTAAGTACAGGTTATCTAAATTGAGAAAGGGAATTGAAATATTTCAGGAAATCATTGTACAAAGTCCCAGTGGGGGTTGGGACCTATAGGATGGGAGGAATGAAATATCAGTAGAGCAGCGGTGTAGAGCAAGGGAAAACAGTGAAAGAGGAGTCTAGATAGGGTAGCAAAATTCAGATCATGCAAGGCTTTGTAGGCTATAGGAAGAAGTTTAGTTGTCATTTTAAGAACAAACAACAGAAAGTTATTGAAGAAGTTTAAACATGGGTGGGACATAATTAGAAATGTTTGAAAAGGACACAATGGTGGGTACTGTGGAAAGCAGATTAAAAGGTTAAGGGGTAATGCTTGGAAAACAGGAAGTATTTGCCCTAGTACAAAATGTAACTGAGTTTCTGAGATAAATTTATGAAATCTTGATTCCCAGTCAATGTTCTTGCCTCTAGACTAAGAACATTTTGGTTGAATTATAAAGTTTATTTATGAAATAGTCTCATTACTTCCATTTGTTTTACTGTAGCTATATACAAGTAAAAATCTCTGATTTAAGAACTAATCTTCTCATTTCTTTAGATTAATTAATGAAGCATTTATATTAACTTGACATTTTAGATGCTTACTTTATTACTTACATATCCTTGAATTAATATGTCATTTTAACATCTGAAATAAATTTCAAAACTTAAACTATAGTTTATGCAATTAAAGGTATTAGTTTCAAAGTAAAATATTCTATAGATGTGTTCCCATTAATACTGTATGTAAAAAATACTTCAAATGAATAAAATGAGGAAGCTTAGAGGTACAATTTAAAAAATGTTTTTATATTTTATTTAGTAGCTCTGAGTGAGGGTGGACTTGAAATATGTGTTAACATACTAATTTTACAGCTACTAGTTCGACTAGATACAAAAAGTCAGATTTCCTTCAGTTATGCCAAGTGCATTTTGAATTTTGAAACTTCACTCTATATCAGTGTATTTTTTTAAATTTTATTTATTTATTTGACAGATAGAGGTACAGCGAGAGAGGGAACACAAGTGGGGGAGTGGGAGAGGGAGAAGCAGGCTTCCCGCCAAACAGGTAGCCCGATGCGGGGCTCGATCCCAGGACCCTGGGACCATGACCTGATCTGAAGGCAGATGCTTACTGACTGAGCCACCCAGGTGTTCTATATCAGTGTATTTTTATATAGGAGACTTGATGGGTCTTTGAATTCAGCATATACTATATTTCAGGAACATGCAAGGTAAAACTATGAATCAGATTTTCAAGGACATAAGTCCTGTGGCTAAAAGAAAAAAAGAAAAAGAAAAAAGTGTTCTAGTTTCCTGACCTCAAGTCTATTTGAGAGTTTAACACCTTGAAGCTGTCCTTTTCTTTCTTTGAGCTCCCCAGTATTGTTACCATCCACCAGGCCACCTTGCTCGTATTTCTCACATCCTTTTTTTTTTTTTTAAGATTTTATGTATTTATTTGACAGAGAGATAGAGAGAGAGCACAAGCAGGCAGAGCGGCAGGCAAAGGGTGAGGGAGAAGCAGTATCCCCGCCGAGCAGGGAGCCCAATGTGGGGCTCAATCCCAGGATGCTGGGATCACGACCTGAGTGGAAGGCAGACGCTTAACCAACCAGGCGCCCCTCTCACATCCTTAAAAATGGACCAATGCCTTGCTTTCTAATACTGGTACCAATAATCAGATCAGTTACTCTTCAGTTTCAGGCATCAGAGACTATGCTTTATTTATAAAATAGTTTTAGTGGGATATTACATAAATTACAGTCTCCAGGATGACAATAAAACCTGACCAAAAGAGCTAGAAAAAAATCCCAGCACACCATTAGCCTAGTCTACTGAAGATAACAACTGCTATTGAACTCAGGCATTGCTACCCAACAACCCTTTCCCACTCCCACCATATTGATGAGGAATTTAAGTTAATTATTTTCTATCACTGCACTATAAAACAGTTTCTTTTCAAAAATAATTTGCTTTATCATGCTTCTTTAGCTGAGCATAATTCCAGACCTCAGATTTCTGTATAAACTACTATTCAACTATCTTATTAGTTCTAGTAGCTTTTAATGCGGTGTTTTTCTATGTAGATGAGTATATCCTTTGCAAATAATGACATTTTAATCTACACCCTTTTAATCCTTAAACTCTGATTCCTTTCTTCTTTTCTTCCTTCACTCTCTTTCCATCTTTTTTTTTAATATGTTCAGTTAGCCAGCATATAGTACATTACTAGTTTTTGATGTAGTGTTCAACCATTCATTAGTCTGTCTCTCTCCCTGCCACCCTCCCTTCCTTCCATTATTCTTATACTGTAACCAGGACATTGAATACTATGTTAAAGAGTGGCTGTGCTAATGAGAATCCCTGTCTTCCTCTTGTTCTTAAATGTGTCTATATAGGTATTTGGTTCATAACCTTTGCCATATTAGGAAAATTTCCTTCATATTGATTTTTTTTTTTAAGTGTTGACCTTTATCAAATGCTTTACTTACATGTATGATATCTACTCTTTCTTCTTTGGTCCGTTAATATGAATTATAATGCTAACTATTTTATGTTGAATCAGCAAAGACTTTGGGGGATAAATCTTATATGATTATGATGCATTAATTTTAGTAAACAGATTCACTATCATTTTATCTAGGGGTTTTTCATCTATTTATAAGAGAAACAGATGTATAACTTTCCTTTTTGTATTCTCTTTATCTGATTTGAAATTATACTAACTTCATAAAATAAATGGTTACCTTTAGCTATTTCTATTTTTTTTTCAAAAATACAAAAAACCTCACTTTGGAAGTTTATATAATTTAGTTTTTGTCTTTGACTAGCTTAAGTTTCAATATAACATGCAGGTATAGATTTCCTTTAACTAGGGAGTTTGGCATCCTATACATTATTTCACTATGAGATTTTAAACTTTATAAGTTTTCTAACTTTACTATTTCTTCAAACATTTGCTCTCACTTTGGTATTCTAGGTCTAAACACTGGCAATTCTACTTTTTCCCCTATTTAATATTTATCTCATCATTTCCTGTTGATGATCTAGAAAATCATATTCAGAATTTTATAGACATTTACTCATTCTTTAGCTGTTTCTAACTAGCATTTTATCTTATCCACTGTAAGTAAAATTTCTACTTTGTTATCTTTGGGGTTTTTTTTAATTGCTAATATTCTTCCATAATAAACTTCCATACAGTTCATCAGTTAAGTTTAAGTTCTTAACCATCATTTTAAAAAATTTAACATCATGTGTTACATTTGTTATTTTTCTTTATAGTAGGTTTACTTCTCAGATAGGATAATTTTGTCTTGTGAGTTTGTATCCCTCCGGTGGTATCATCCACCTTTTTTGGTAAGTGTATCACAGAAGGCAGGTCTTAGTTGTGTCGTTCCTAGGGAACTAAGAGACATAGGGAATAAGCACCAGGCTCAAGAATCTCCGGAGCCTTCAACATTTTGGTCAGTATAATGTCTTGAAATTTCACCTGACCACTCTTCTGGTCCTGGATTCCTCTTTATCCTGAATTACTTAGGGTCTAGGGTAAGTTTCTGTATCAGGGAGACCCAAAGTTACAATAGATATATATAAGAGAATTTTATTCCTCTCTCACTTAATAGTCCAAAGGTGAGTTATCTAGAGCAGAGGATATTTCTTCACCACAAAGTCATTGAAAGACTAAGGATAAAAGGTAGCCCTGGGTTAAAGTTATGTGTTTTCATTTCTATGCCAGCAAGAAAGGGGGTCATGGGAAGGAAAGGAAATTCTCCTTTCTAAAAAGATATAATCTAGACGTTGTAAACACCGTTTCCACATATTACACTGAATAGCATTGTATTGTATGGACACATATGGTAGATTTTGGGAAAAATTTAGCATTTCATATTGAAGTTTTCAAGGCCTGAGGATAGGATTAAGTTCAGTATTGTATGATAGAATGACAGTAAGGCCAAAAGAAAGATCATACCTCAATGGATAACATAGCCATAATGTTAATAATAGTGTAATTCTTAAACTTCGAAAATTATGCTCATTTTAAACAAGCACACTAAAAGACAATTGCTCTGCTTTACCTTTGATACATTTTTTTTTTATCTCCATCTGTCTGATGGAGTTTGTACAAACTTCAAAGAACTATCTTTACTCAAGCTTATTATAGTTTTGTCTTTTAAAACATTAAGTAATTACCCATAATCCAGTCTCAGTTCGAAGTGCTAAGTCTCTGGTGGCTGAGGGAAGCCTGTAGCTCTAGTCAGAAATGGAACTATGAAGCCAGAAGTCATGAGCTTATTTTAGTGTGTGTATATGTGTGTGTTTAACTCATCCACTTCCAAGTTAAATAATTTAGTCTACTTTGAATATTTCCCCAGGCCTTCCTGAATAGTCAAATAATCATCTTACTCCATTGTGCATTTTACTTTTCTCTTGCCATATCCTTTCCTGTGGATCCTAGGTTGAATTGGTGCTGAAAATACATAGATTTGTAGACATAACTGCTCCATACAGATTTAAATCACCCACAGGTTCTTTGTCTCTGATTATTTAGGTTTTAGGGGCAGAGATCCATAATTGCCTTCCAATATTTATCCCTCCCCTGTATAATAACAGAACTGAGCATGGCTAGAGACTGCAATTCCCAGCCCCCTTGTGCCACCTATTGTGAACATTTGTATTTACTCACTGGTGGGATAGGAGAATAAGTGATGTCCACTTTTCAGTCATGCATTCAGAGAAATGTATGTGTGCTTTTCTAATTTTTCTTCTATACCTAGTGATCTGGAGATGGTGCAAAATAGCTGCCTATGAAATAGATACCTTGAACACAGAGATGGTAGTATCCCTACTGACTCTGGACCTACTATTTCTGTTCTTTTATATGAAAGATGAATACATTTCTCTATTGTTTTTCTACATTTTGGGTGCCTTTGTTACAGTTACTAGTGTGAACACTAATATATTCTCAAAGCTAAGACAGATATCCTTACTATTGGAACTATGCTTACACTTGATATCACCTATTTGATTACTTTGCAACTGTTCCTTTTAATCTCATTCTTGTCTATTACTACATTCCTTCAGAAATAGATACTCAAGCACATAGAACAAGGCAGGCATTTTGTTGCTCTGATAACAGGTATCAAGGTACCAAACCAGCTAAGTCTGAAACAATAATTTTCATAATTTGGCGTGGTGCTGAAATTACAAATAGAAGAAAAACTGATCAGCAGATATAAGAAACACAAGGGGAGAGAATGAGCAGTTTTTCACAGCATATCTTAGGAAATGATGTAATCATTATGGACAGGAACTCATCCTAAGCCAGTTATTTCTTCACTTTTATTTTCATGGCACATAATATAAATGGAGGGACCAAGAAACATTTATAGACACATACCATATCATAGTTTAAAAAATCACTACTTTGTGTTGATATACTAACTAGAATATGTCAAAAATTGAACAGAAATCAAATAATTACAAACTTGTATTTATAATTTAAAACTAATGTTTACATGTTCAGAGAAAAACTAACTTGAACACGTTCAGGTAAAGAGAAAGAGCACCTATATGAGGGTTATAAGATCACATAATTTCTAAAGCCCTGTGGGGGTAGAGAAATTATTTGATGAATGTAGGTAATAAATGAGTATATGTGTGTGTCTCAAAATGTGTCTAAACCACTGCCTTACTCATGGGAAAGCTGGGGAAAGTAATTGATTATATTAATACATGGAAAAAAAATACTCCTTGAAAAGGATATTGAGTCTTTTCAAGGGACGGTAAAAAAGGAAGTGATTAATATAGGTTTCCTGATTAAGAAACTAGGAATTTAGTTTGGCAACAAGCTTAGTAAATAAGTCTTATAAAAGGGAGAATGAACAAGTGATACATACAAGTTCAAATATAATAAACTTGAAATTTATTTTAACTTGGAGATCAGAGAAAGCTCCAGAGATAAGAAGGCTTTTGATTTCAGTTTTAAATATGAGGAAGATCTGAACTCTGGGAGAGTAGAGGAAAAGATAATTCCAGGTAAAAGGAATATAATAGAAGATAGTGTCAAAATAAAAAAAAAAATCAGACATGTAAGGAAGAGACTTATTTCAAAAATACTATTGCAATCAGAAGAACCATAAGATCTGCAAGATTCTCTAAGATTGGAAAGAAAGGGCTCTTTAATAAGGAGAAGTAAAGAAAGACTGAGAAGAACTAGGGGTGGGGAGTCAGATGAGCAGGTATCATGATTGGGCAGTTGATCAGGGAATGTTTCTTTTGTCTATCAGTTGCTTTGTAGGGACCATTAATTATATAAGCAGTTAAGTTCAAGTTGTCTGATGACAAATCCAGGAAGGAGGAAGAAAAATTGGAAATTAGTTTGGAAAATTGTAGCCAGATATTAAAAAACATGGGAAGAATTAGAAGTTTAGTTAAATGTTGCCAATTTGTGCAAGGTGACAGGATCCAATCCAAATTACAGGTAGATAATATGGCCGGTTTTTCCAAGTGAAAGAAAATGTCACTTGAATCTCTACCAGAAATGACAGAGTTTGCATCTCTATCAGTAACCTCCAGTTTAAAAGGAATAGCAAAAATAGCCCAAGACAATGAATAGGACCACAATAGGATAACCCAGAAGGACATGCTAGGTTTTCTATTGAAACACAAAATTTCTACAGTCATCCTTCCTTTCCCTTGGTCAAAGATAATCAAGGTAATTTTATTCTTGATCACAAAATAAGGTCAGTTTCATTAAATTTGGCCTGATTTTTTTTATGTAGATTCAGCAAGAAAGATAATTTTCTATATAAGCCTTTTAAAATTTGTTTTCTTGGAGTCTTTCATAAGAATACCAGATTGAACTTTTAAAAGTCTCTTGAGGGGCACCTGGGTGGCTCAGTTGTTGAACATCTGCCTTTGGCTCAGGTCATGATCTCAGGGTCCTGGGATCAAGCCCTGCATCAGGCTCTCTGCTCAGCAAGGAGTCTGCTTCTCCCTCTCCCTCTGCCCCTACCACCTGTTCATTCTCCATCTCAAATAAATAAAATCTTAAAAAAAAAAAAGTATCTTGAAGTTGGGAGGCTAAGTCAGGAATTAGCAATCAGATTTCACCTGCAGTGCCCATAAATTTGGGTGAATTCCTGCTTTCCTGAGGTCACTGAAATATCCAAAGATTCCTATGCTTTCCAGAAAGTGATCTTTTCTATTTCACCTGTAAGACTGGGAACCCTTTAAGCCAGATATGAGGTCAGTTTTCCCTTTGTAAGCACTGGCTTCATAAAACAAAACAAAACAAAACAAACACAAAAAACCTTATTTTCTTAAAACTGATCATATGTGATTAAATGAGCATCATTCTCAAATGACATTCCATTCAAAGCCTTAGTTAATAATTAATGTTTCCAATTATCTCCAATTAAGAAGGATAGATTTTCATTTAACCTTTATAAATAGCTCTATTGACGTAAGAATAAGGATACTCAATAGGTTTCTGAATTCTGGAGGATTAGACTAAAATAAAAAGATTTACAATAGCATAGTCTAAAAATTGTCACAGATATAAATAACTTGAGAAAAGAGAAAGGTGTTTCTTATTTTCAGCAAGTAGAACATTAAAATATTACCAGTATTCCAAACAAAACCTACGATCCTCTTTTATCAGTTAATTCAGTCCTATATAATTCTTATTCTACTCAATATTGAGTTAACAATCCCATGAATCTGCTCTCCACTACAGTTCTGGAAACCTCAACTCAGTCCAATGGTATGATCTTGATGTAAAGCAAAGCCATCAGAACCTTGTGCCCAAGAGTACCTAGAATAGCCGTTTCTCATGGGTCTTCTAAGACAAATCATTCTATATTAAAGATGAAACATTCTGTCCCATGTCTGATTTGTAAGCACTTTCAAGTAAACAGAGTAAAACAAAAGTTTTCCTGTAGATGACATAAATCTACGGCTGTGGTTACCTTATTGATAATTTTCAGAAGTTTTTTTGTTTGTCTTCTTTTTAAGATTCTATTTATTTATTTGGGGGAGGGACGGAGTGAGGGAGAGAGGAAGGGAGGGAGAACATGAGCTGGGGGAGAGGCAGATGGAGAGGGAGAGGGAGAGGTAGACTCCCCACTGAGCAGAGAGCAATACTTGGCTTGATCTCAGGATGCTGGGATCATGACCTGAGCCCAAGGCAGACGCTTAACCAACTGAACCACCCAGGTGCCCCAGAAGTGGTTCAGATAAGAGTTCATTACAAAAAAATAATGCAACAAGGAAAGTTTTGAGGCATTCAAAACAAAATGAAGACAATCCAAAAAAGGTTTCTGACCAAATACTTATAAACATATCCATATTCTTCAAGAAAAGTAGATCTATTTAATTTATAAAAATGAGGGAATTTAATCCTTACCGAGAAAAAAAAAAATCTTCAGATATAATATTGTTGAGGAAGAAAAATTTTCCTCTACTCTTCAAGCTCTTTTGCTGGTATAAAGAATTAAATTGGCATGAACCAGATTAACAGGAGAAAAATCAAGCTTAATCATGTACATATGGGGGGCTCCATAACATTATGAGGCCCATAAGCAGTCAGACAGTTGAGGCTTATATGCCATCCAGAGCTAATGAGAAGAGTTTAGGGGTCTAAGACTTCAAACAGAAAAGAAGACAATTCACAGGAAGATGAAAAGGAGTAAATGTTTGGTAAACAAATGTTTGCTGGGCCATAAGGAAACAATGGGACAGAGAAGAATTTTAATACCTGGACTTTGCTAAATTCTTCCCTCTCTACTACACCGATTTGATACTATACTGTAATTATCTACAATGATAGAGGGCCTGTTCTGAAATAAGAGTTATCTCAATTCTTTGTGAAGGTCAAAGGTTTTTTTTTTTTTTTTTAAAGATTTTATTTATTTGAGAGAGAGAATGAGAGAGAGAGAGCACATGAGAGGGGGGAGGGTCAGAGGGAGAAGCAGACTCCCTGCCGAGCAGGGAGCCCGATGCGGGACTCGATCCTGGGACTCCATCCTGGGACTCCAGGATCATAACCTGTGCTGAAGGCAGTCGCTTAACCAACTGAGCCACCCAGGCGCCCCGAAGGTCAAAGGTTCTTCCTGAGCCTTGTTTCTTAGTAATCAGCCTAAAATAATACACATGCCAAAGAGACACATTTTGTGGTGGCAAGTTTTGCTCCCCGACAATATATGATAATTCTGACAGTTAATATACCATAAGTATAACAAGCATATGGCTAGAATATATATAAATAATATGTCAGTATTATTGAGTAAAGGGATTCGTTAAGTTTGGAGTAGGTCCTACATATCCGTATATTAATAAAACTCTGTAGAAAGGTGATGGGAGTCCCCATTTGAAAACCACTGGCCTGAAACATACTGGATTCAAATTAAAGGAGTAAAATTGAGACTAAGTTAATTTTTTTTTAAAAACATGACTGAAAGTATGATTTGTTGTCTTAGGCAAAGCAGCAGTGAAACTGTGATAAGTAGAAATATATCACAGATAGCAAGGCATTGATGATCTATGTAGGGGTCATATAATTTCTGGTATATTAACAACATTTTATCCACACAACAAATTTAACTAGAGTGTTAGGCATCTCTTCCAATTTGATACTTCCCACTCAACTCATATCAACTTAATTTTTTGTACCACCTCTCATTTCACAGAATGAAAGAACAATTCTTTTATGATTCTCCCAGGGCTTCTGGGAAATCTCAAAGACAGTTTATGGTGCAAAAGCTATCATTTAGGATTTGTTTGGGGAAGGCAAAATGTCAAAAGTTATAAAGAGATCTGAACATTTAATTAAATAGGATCATAGATTAGTGAGAAAATACATGGCTACCTATTGGTCAAAGGGCCCACAAAGTTTTCAAAAGTAAATATAGAGGGTAATATGACATAAAAAACCTTATTACTTTCAAAGGTGAAAAGACTTGGTTCTCTTGAATAATAAAAGACATGATAAAGTCAACTTGAAGCACAAGATATTTTTCTGATGAGACCAAAAAAAAAAAAAAAATCACTGCCTTCTAAGGCAGATTTTTTAGAAGGCAAATAAACTTTTAAAAACTCTTAAGAGTACACCAATAATCCCAGAGAGTCATTTTAACAGAGAAAACCAAATTCTAGTTTTGCATCATTATGATATTTTTAAAGTTTTTTTTAATTGATAAAATTTTAGCCAGCCACAATAAAGTCCCTTTTCTGCAAACATACAACTTTCTATATCAATTGTGGACCACGCAGTCCTTCTACTTTAGGACAAAACTATTTGTTTCCTTAGCAAAAACACATCCTCTATACCTTGCATACTGAAGGTGTTCCTTTTTGCCATTATTTCTCCTGGTAGAGTCTCATTTACAAATAACGGTTATAACTGAGCTACAATAACTTTTATTTCACAAAGAAAACTATTGGGTGGATAATTGTGAATGGTCTGTTGTACACAAATATTGCAGAAGCAGAGTTTATGAATTTACATTGCTCAACTTTTTATGGCCATGTACTTTCTTATAGTACAACTTCTCATTTGGGCAAGAATGAACATGTTCATTAGCAGATTATATAATCTCCCCTGTATACTAGAAGAATAAGAGGCAAAAATATATAGGTAAAAGTTAGTTTCTATAAAAATAAATTTTAGCCATGAGTCAGGCATAAACGAAATACAAATCTCATTGCTTTACATAAAGGCTCTGGCTTCCCTCCTTGTCCCACCTGTACATTTTTACAAAGATTGAATTTTTAGCAGATGGGACAAGTTGAGGTTACTTAGTCAATATGAGAGCTAAAGTGTCCTTAGCAATATCTGTGGATATCTTTAAGATTTCTTTTCCCTCAATGTGTAATCTTATAAAGGCTGTGGACTCAATTTTGGGAGAGGGCTGAGGAGAAACCAAGTAGCTACCTAGCTATTTCCAAAGCCCGTGTAAGTAGATGAAAGATCCAGCATGTTTCTAATTGGCTTTTTAATCCTCAATTGAGTGCTCTTAGGGTCCCTGAGCACCTCAATAGCTCCTGACTGGGAGTGGGGGCATGAAGCTTGAGTAACTATAAGGAGTTGATGAACCCAGAAAAAGAAGTCTAGCAAGGTCCATAGAGGGGTAGACAAAGAGGTAAGGGTGTTGAAGAAAACAGAACAAGGATTCAAAGGAGGTAAAGAGAAGGTCAAAGGTGGTAAAAAACAGAAAAGGGGAGTGGGGTTGATGGTAAGGAAGACGTCTTAAAGAAGACAGTTTGGAGAGATGCCAAGTTTCTTAAGAGGTCATAGAACTCCTAAATGATCTTTAATAAAAGTTTGCCATTTTTTAATATAATGAACTGAATTAGTGCTATAATGGCAAAGCATGTAGTCCACAGGAGAAGGGGAGAGAGGGTACCAGTAGACTGAAAGTTACTGATGGGATTAGATAATTATCTCAGAAATAAAGCTTAAAGGAGCTGGTAGAAAGTCCCACTCAAATATTCCCCAGGAGCCAGAGCAGCTCACCCCTCACCCCAGAGTACAATCTTCAATCCAGGAACTGAGGGAACATCTTCACTCAATCTTCATTGAAGGAACAAAGGAAAAACAGAAAAAGCCTCATGGGCCAAAAAAGTCTCTTTGTCTGAAAGGAAGTAATTCTCCTGAGCTTCTACAGAGGATTAGAAAATGTGACTCACCACTGTGGATCCCAATTTTCCCAATCAGGAAAAGAGACAAAGATCCAAAAAAAGCTGACATAAACACTGTGAGAAGACAGTGGGGTCCCAGGGGCAATCAGCACTTTATCCAAGTCTTGACACCAGAAAATGTTTTTTCCAAAGACTATGGTAATAAGAGGACCACTCGATCTGCAAAAGGATCCACAATCAGAAAGAATGGGCTTTTCTTTTTTTTTAAATTTTTTATTGTTATGTTAATCACCATACATTACATCATTAGTTTTAGATGTAGTGTTCCATGATTCATTGTGCATAACACTCAGTGCTCCATGCAGAACGTGCCCTCTTTAATACCCATCGCCAGGCTAACCCATCCTCCCACCCCCCTCCCCTCTAGAACCCTCAGTTTGTTTTTCAGAGTCCATCGTCCCTCATGGTTCGTCTCCCCCTCCTATTCCTCCCCTTCATTCTTCCCCTCCTGCTATCTTCTTCTTTTTTTCTTTTTCTTAACATATATTGCATTATTTGTTTCAGAGGTACAGATCTGAGATTCAACAGTCTTGCACAATTCACAGCGCTTACCAGAGCACATACCTCCCCAGTGTCTATGACCCAGTCACCCCATCCCTCCCCCCCCCCCCCCCCCCCCCACTCCAGCAACCCTCAGTTTGTTTCCTGAGATGAAGAATTCCTCATATCAGTGAGGTCATATGATACATGTCTTTCTCTTTTTGACTTATTTTGGCTTTTCTTTTATAGAGAGGAGTAAATAAGGCTAGAAGGACCAGGTGTTGGGGAGTCGGATGAGCAGGTGGTGTGACTTTTGATCACAGAAGTTTTTCTCTGCAGTTAGATGATTCTCAGGTGGAGCCACTAAGGTGTTTTTCTGTTTCAGTGCTTATTTAATCCCAGGGGAAGATTAAGGTTCAGGGGCCTATAGGCAGGAGAAAAGCCTAACTAAATTTTGGTCAAGTTCAGTGAGAAGGAGTTTTGTCCAGACTGGTCCGGTGACACATAGTTAAGCTAAACACTTAGGAAACTAAGAATGGGAATTTGGAGGATCTGTCCTTGTCCTTATGCTATGTAAACAAGGGTATCATCCTCAAGTCTTATCTAATTCACCAGGGGAAGGGTGGCTCTCTGCAGTAAACCACTTCCTGAAACACCAAAGGGTGGGAGCTTCTTAATCATCATAATTTTCAAGGAGCACAGGGCTTAGGTAAATTTCAACAGTGTCAACAATATGAGGGATTATGAAAATGCACATAATGTTCTATTACTGTCTTAACTATCCAGATTGTGTATGTCTTCTTAATATGTCACTGAACTTTCAAAATCAATAAATTCTTATAAAATTTGATTTAAGGATTTCCATCTATAACACTCAGGTTTAGAAATATAAGAAGGGAATTAAAATGAATAACAATAATTTGTGGCTTTCATCAGTATCCAAAAAATAAAAAAGATCATAATTAAATACAACCAAATGAAGAAGTTAACATAGATTTTAAATGCTGAAATTAAAAAAAAAGAGTGAAATCACTATTCCTATGGATATACACATATTCAGTAGAAAATTGGCTCAACTTTTTCATATTATTCTCATGAAGTTGAAAGATAATAAAACAGTCATGGCTTCCAACCTTAGGATTACAGTTCCGTTTTTAATATTTCCATTCCAGTGGCTTTAAGCATAATGAAAATTTAACAATAATTAATGGATCTTTAAAATTGTTCTTCAGTTGAAGGCATATGCTAATTACATTTCTGTCAGGGTAGAGGCAGGGGAAGTGTGCGGAGAGGAGATCCAGAAGAGCTCGACCATGGTGTGAACATCTATGAATAGCTCTTTCAGCGGCAGGTGCACATAGTCTGTGAATGCTTGATATTAATAGTGATTTGCTCATAAGAATGTTTACTTTCAACTGGACCTATGACTAAATTTTAAAACATGTACTTCATGACTAAGAAGGCAATTATTTTGTCAGGCTCACTATCAGGAGATAAATGATTAGCAGTTTGAAGGTTTTTTGGGGGGTTTTGGGGGAGTTTTTTGTTTGTTGAACTCTCTGAAGCTGTTATTTAAATTACACTTTATTTTATTATCTTGACTCCTAACAATGCCAAATACATCTCCCATTTCAGTTCTCTTTCCCCTTAAATCTTATCTGCCCTTTTGCTTTATTTCAAGCAGTAAGTCTATTAAATACTATGCACAGAGTCCACAAATTGCTACTAGAAGTGACTGTTTATTGCTGTTAAAAATCAATTGCATGTTAGATATTTAAATCTGAAAATTTGGACATACTATATATTTTGGCTCTGAAATGATAATCCATATAACCCTTTTTTTCATAGAGTTATAGAAATAAATATAGAAATAAATATGTTAAAGAAAATGATGATAGTTGAACATTGGAATTAGCATCAGTAATCTTAAATAAGCATAAGCAATGTTTCTTTTTCAATATAATAATTTCTTAAAATCTTAAGTAAGAAGGCCCACATTTTAAATTTCAATACAGTCAATAAGGCTTTATAGAAGAGTAAATGAAACTTTGTACTTGAGAATAAAAGGGTACAGTATTTCTGGTTTTGTCATTTCATGATAAGTAACCTTTATCAGTTTTTTTTAAATTTTTTAAAATATATGTGAAATGGGAGTACAATCTAGTTGATAACATTGTCGTGAATACTAAATTAAATCATGTATCTCACAGAGCTATTGAGATAATTTGTGATATCAATAATATTAGTTTAAATTGTTATACATATCCCAAGAGTCCTACTTCATTTTAAATGAAAATGATGTATTTATGTATTTGATAAAAAATGGTTGCCTCATTAAATACAATATTTAAATTTTAAACTGGTCATTCCTAATCAGAATTCCAGAATGCCTTTGAGCACTGAGCAGCTCTGAGCAGATTTCCCCTAATAGTGCAGTTCTAGATGCAAAAGCTAGTATACTTTTACATAATATCCAAATCACTCTGAGTGCTCCTTTGCTATTATTTTTAAAAATGCTACTAATCAGAGTCCAGTCATTCTTCATTCTTGTATAGCTGCAATACGATATCCTATCTTCCCCATGCAACTCCTCCCAAACTTTAAAATCCCAGACATGTTCACCTGGCAAGTCTTCTGCTAAAACTACAACTGGGAATATTGTAGTCCCTAAAGGGTACTTGAATTAGCAACCCTGGCAACAAAACACCATGACCCCAGATTGGGGTCTTCATGGACACAGTGAAGGCAACTTCCAGGCAGTCTGACCCTTCCATAATGCCCAATAATTAGCCCAAATATTGCCAGCCAGTAGCATTCAGAAACTTTATTTTCCTGATGTGCGACAGAAATTTAAGTTTTAAAACCTTTAAAAACTTTTAAAAAACCTATCTTATTTTCTCTAGGGCATTATCATAGAGAGTGTGTTGGATCAGCCTTCCTGGGCTGCACAATAAAATTTATATGCTCAATCTTTGGATCCAGAGTCTTTTTATTTCCTTTATAACACCCCACACATTCTTAACATATGTTCTATCTGCTTACATTGCCTTTTTCCAGTGCCATTCCTATTCAACCTTCACATTTTGGATCAAATATCTTCTCATCTGGGAAATTTTATAGGATATCTCTAGACAGTTTCTATAGCATTTATCATTCTCTTATAACAGTTTTTGTACTTTACTATTTATGGAGATGATGAACCCCTGGATTCTTGTATCACTTTTGAATCTCCATAACTTACCAGAGTACCTGGCACAGAGAAGATACCCAATCAATATTGGCCAAATGCATGTGGATTTAGGAGGTGTTTATTTTGGATCTACCATGTGACAGATGCTGTTTTAGGTACTATCAACTGAGCCTTTAACCAGTTTATTTGCATGTATATTTGTTCATTTTAACCTTCATGGGGTTCATAGTTGGCCTGCTCATCCCAGGAATGTTGGTGTTTCAGTTTTGTAAGGGTTAGATGCTAATGGTCCTTCTTTGTGTGAACTCAGTTCTGATGAGTCCCTGGAGATCTGTAACTTTACCAGTTTGAACATATGATAAACTCTGGTCCTGGGACTGTATAGTTAAGTAGGAAAATAGAAGCCTTCTATTCTAAAGTACTTGAAGAGAACAGAAAAATGCCCTCAGAGAGGGGGTAAAAGCAAACATAGTAATGATCAGTCCAAAGACCCTAGTTGATTGGTGAGTACACCAGGCAAAAATCCTCCAACACAGAGCAGATTTGTTCTAGATTACACCAGTGAAGCAAATGTTATAAATTCGAAAATGAGTCTCCTAACTTACTCAATATATAAAATAAATAATAAAGGTGTTAGTCTTCTCCCCTTTCATATCCTGAAAGCCCACCAAGATATCCTTGGGTTGGAGAATCACTATTGGAAAATCATAATGTATGACTTGCATTTGTGTATGAACAGAAATAGAGTTGTCATACGGATTTTGTTAAACTATGAAAATGAGGACATTAGTTTTGAACATGTTAAATTGACTTATTGGTGGAGTATCCTTGTATAAACCAGGGAGATAACTTTCCTTACATTTCTCAGCCACTTTAAGAAAGGCTCTCCAATTCTGTCCCTACACATCTCTCATTGTGTTTCCTACCATCTATCTTCACCTTTTTTTTTTTTTAAGTAGGCTCCATGCCCAGTGCAGAGCCCACCGTGGGGCTTGAACTCTCATCCGTGAATTTGATACCTGAGCTGAGATCAAGATTCAGATTCTTGACCAATTGATCCATCTATCTTTACTTCTATGGCAAAAATTCAATACTGCCATTTCTCAACCAGACTACTGCAACTGCCTTCTAACAGAGCTCCCTAATTTCAGTCTGATACCTTTGCAAGGTCTCCTCCACACCAGCAGCTCTTGACTAAGGTGTAACGATACCCTTGAACCAGTACAGGGTAAAGGGATAGAATCACCATTACTGCTTTACAGGAATTCAAAATGACCCAAAGATTATGCAGTGGCTCATGCTGTATTTCTCCTTAACATCTTTTAATTGTCTTTAATTTGTTATATGACAAAATGCAAACATTTTTTCATGATCCATTTGTCAAAATAGGCTAGGTTGTCATGTTTTATAAATTATCCCCAAATCTCAGGGGATTAACCAATAAAATATTAATTTTTTCACTCATACAAATCTAACGTGGGTCAGATCCTGCCTTCATCTATAACTCTGCAGTATGGATTCTTGGTGTCTTCCAAGGTAGCTACAAGTGAAAGAAAGAGCCTGAGAAAAGCACATTCGTCTTTAACTGCTTAGGACCAGAAGTGATTGTTGTAGATCAACTTTACGTGACATATGCATGTAACATATGTGACTTTTATATCATTGCTACATTAAATTATTTGGATTGAATCTAATCCCAGGTTCACAGAAGAAGAGGCTGGGAAATAGAGTCTTCTTCTTTTTTTTTTTTTTTTTTTTTAATTCTTGTGTTAATCCCCATACATTACATCATTAGTTTTAGATGAAGTGTTCCATGATTCATTGTGCATAACACCCAGTACTCCATGCAGAATGTGCCCTCCTCAATACCCACCACCAGGCTAACCCATCCTCCCACCCCCCTCCCCTCTAGAACCTTGTTTGTTTTTCAGAGTCCCTTGTCTCTCATGGTTCCTCTACCCCTCCGATTTCCCCTGCTTCATTCTTCCCCTCCCGCTACCTTCTTCTTCTTTTTTTTTTTTCTTAACATATATTGCATTATTTGTTTCAGAGGTACAGATCTGAGATTCAACAGTCTTGCACAATTCACAGCGCTTACCAGAGCACATACCCTCCCCAGTGTCTATCACCCAGTCACCCCATCCTTCCCACCCCACCCCCCACTCCAGCAACCCTCAGTTTGTTTCCTGAGATTAAGAATTCCTCATATCAGTGAGGTCATATGATACATGTCTTTCTCTGTTTGACTTATTTCACTCAACATAATACCCTCCAGTTCCATCCACGTCGTTGCAAATGGCAAGATCTCATTCCTTTTGATGGCTGCATAATATTCCATTGTATATATATACCACTTCTTCTTTATCCATTCATCTGTCAATGGACATCTTGGCTCTTTCCACAGTTTGGCTATTGTGGACATTGCTGCTATAAACATCGGGGTGCACGTACCCCTTCAGATCCCTACTTTTGTATCTTTGGGGTAAATACCCAGTAGTGCAATTGCTGGATCATATGGTAGCTCTATTTTCAACTTTTTGATGAACCTCCATACAGTTTTCCAGAGTGGCTGCACCATCTTGCATTCCCACCAACAGTGTAGGATGGTTCCCCTTTCTCTGCATCCCTGCCAACATCTGTCCTTTCCTGACTTGTTAATTTTAGCCATTCTGACTGGTGTGAGGTGGTATCTCATTGAGGTTTTGATTTGGATTTCCCTGATGCTGAGTGATATTGAGCACTTTTTCATGTGTCTGTTGGCCGTTTGGATGTCTTCTTTGGAAAAATGTCTGTTCATGTCTTCTGCTCATTTCTTGATTGGATTCTTTGTTCTTTGGGTGTTGAGTTTGATGAGTTCTTTATAGATTTTGGATACTAGCCCTTTATCTGATATGTCATTTGCAAATATCTTCTCCCATTCTGTCGGTTGTCTTTTGGTTTTGTTGACTGTTTGCTTTGCAAAAGCTTTTTATCTTGATGAAGTCCCAATAGTTCATTTTTGCCCTTGCCTCCCTTGCCTTTGGCGATGTTTCTAGGAAGAAGTTGCTTCGGCTGAGGTCAAAGAGGTTGCTGCCTGTGTTCTCCTTTAGGATTTTGATGGACTCCTGTCTCACATTGAGGTCTTTCAACCATTTTGAGTCTATTTTTGTGTGTGTTGTAAGGAAATGGTCCAGTTTCATTCTTCTGCATGGGGCTATCCAATTTTCCCAACACCATTTGTTGAAGAGACTGTCTTTGTTCCATTGGACATTCTTTCCTGCTTTGTCAAAGATGAGTTGACCATAGAGTTGAGGGTCCATTTCTGGGCTCTCTATTCTGTTCCACTGATCTATGTGTGTGTTTTTGTGCCAGTACCATGCTGTCTTGATGATGACAGCTTTGTAATAGAGCTGGAAGTCCGGAATTGTGATGCCGCCGGCTTTGCTTTTCTTTTTCAACGTTCCTCTGGCTATGCGGGGTCTTTTCTGGTTCCATACAAATTTTAGGATTATTTGTTCCATTTCTTTGAAAAAGGTGGATGGTATTTTGATGGGGATTGCATTGAATGTGTAGATTGCTCTAGGTAGCATTGACATCTTCACAATATTTGTTCTTCCAATCCATGAGCATGGAACGTTTTTCCATTTCTTTATGTCTTCCTCAATTTCTTTCATGAGTATTTTATAGTTTTCTGAGTACAGATCCTTTGTCTCTTTGGTTAGACTTATTCCTAGGTATCTTATGGTTTTGGGTGCAATTGTAAATGGGATCGACTCCTTAATTTCTCTTTCTTCTGTCTTGTTGTTGGTGTATAGGAATGCCACTGACTTCTGTGCATTGATTTTCTATCCTGCCACTTTACTGAATTCCTGTATGAGTTCTAGCAGTTTTGGGGTGGAGTCTTTTGGGTTTTCCACATAAAGTATCATATCATCTGCAAAGAGTGAGAGTTTGACTTCTTCCTTGCCAATTTGGATGCCTTTGATTTCTTTTTGTTGTCTGATTGCTGTGGCTAGGACTTCCAATACTATGTTGAATAGCAGTGGTGATAGTGGACATCCCTGCCGCGTTCCTGACCTTAGGGGGAAAGCTCTCAGTTTTTCCCCATTGAGAATGATATTCGCTGTAGGTTTTTCATAGATGGCTTTTATGATATTGAGGTATGTACCCTCTATGCCTATACTCTGAAGAGTTTTGATCAAGAAAGGATGCTGTACTTTGTCAAATGCTTTTTCTGCATCTATTGAGAGGATCATATGATTCTTGTTCTTTCTTTTGTTAATGTATTGTATCACATTGATTGATATGTGGATGTTGAACCAACCTTGCAGCCCAGGGATAAATCCCACTTGGTCGTGGTGAATAATCCTTTTAATGTACTGTTGGATCCTATTGGCTAGTATTTTGGTGAGAATTTTTGCATCCATGTTCATCAGGGATATTGGTCTGTGATTCTCCTTTTTGATGGGGTCTTTGTCTGGTTTGGGGATCAAGGTAATGCTGGCCTCATAAAATGAGTTTGGAAGTTTTCCTTCCATTTCTATTTTTTGGAATAGTTTCAGAAGAATAGGTATTAATTCTTCTTGAAATGTTTGGTAGAATTCCCCTGGGAAGCCATCTGGCCCTGGGCTTTTGTTTGTTGGGAGATTTTTGATGACTGCTTCAATTTCCTTAGTGGTTATAGGTCTGTTCAGGTTTTCTATTTCATCCTGGTTCAGTTTTGGTAGTTGGTACATCTCTAGGAATGCATCCATTTCTTCCAGGTTATTTAATTTGCTGGCATAGAGTTGCTCATAATATGTTCTTATAATTGTTTGTATTTCTTTGGTGTTGGTTGTGATCTCTCCTCTTTCATTCATGATTTTGTTGATTTGGGTCATTTCTCTTCTCTTTTTGATAAGTCTGGCCAGGGGTTTATCAATCTTATTAATTCTTTCAAAGAACCAGCTCCTAGTTTCGTTGATCTGTTCTACTGTTCTTTTAGTTTCTATTTCATTGATTTCTGCTCTGATCTTTATTATTTCTCTTCTCCTGCTGGGTTTAGGCTTTATTTGCTGTTCTTTCTCCAGCTCCTTTAGGTGGAGGGTTAGGTTGTGTACTTGAGACCTTTCTTGCTTCTTGAGAAAGGCTTGTATTGCTATATACTTTCCTCTTAGGACTGCCTTTGCTGCATCCCAAAGATTTTGAATAGTTGTGTTTTCACTTTCATTGGTGTCCATGTATTTTTTTAATTCTTCTTTAATTTCCTGGTTGACCCATTCGTTCTTCAGTAGGATGCTCTTTAGCCTCCATGTATTTGAGTTCTTTCTGACTTTTGTCTTGTGATTGAGCTCTAGTTTCAAAGCATTGTGGTCTGAAAATAAGCAGGGAATGATTCCAATCTTTTGGTACCGGTTGAGACCTGATTTATGACCTAGGATGTGATCTATTCTGGAGAATGTTCCATGGGCACTAGAGAAGAATGTGTATTCCGTTGCTTTGGGGTGCAATGTTCTGAATATGTCTATAAAGTCCATTTAGTCCAGTGTGTCATTTAAAGTCTTTATTTCCT
This sequence comes from Neomonachus schauinslandi, assembly GCF_002201575.2. Taxonomy (NCBI): domain Eukaryota; kingdom Metazoa; phylum Chordata; class Mammalia; order Carnivora; family Phocidae; genus Neomonachus; species Neomonachus schauinslandi. The sequence continues at coordinate 93,783,842 of NC_058404.1, forward strand.
TGTTGATCTTTTGCTTAGACGATCTGTCCATTTCAGTGAGGGGGGGTGTTAAAGTCCCCCACTATTATTGTATTGTTGTCGATGTGTTTCTTTGCTTTTGTTATTAATTGGCTTATATAATTGGCTGCTCCCATGTTAGGGGCATAGATATTTACAATTGTTAGATCTTCTTGTTGGATAGATCCTTTAAGTATGATATAGTGTCCTTCCTCATCTCTTATTACAGTCTTTGGTTTACAATCTAATTTGTCTGATATAAGGATTGCCACCCCAGCTTTCTTTTGGTGTCCATTAGCATGGTAAATGGTTTTCCACCCCCTCACTTTCAATCTGGGGCTGTCTTTGGGTCGAAAATGAGTCTCTTGCAGACAGCATATCGAAGGGTCTTGTTTTGTAATCCAGTCTGATAGCCTGTGTCTTTTGATTGGGGCATTGAGCCCATTTACATTCAGGGTAACTATTGAAAGATAGGAATTTAGTGCCATTGTATTGCCTGTAAGGTGACTGTTACCGTATATTGTCTGTGTTCCTTTCTGGTCTATGTTGCTTTTAGGCTCTCTCTTTGCTTAGAGGACCCCTTTCAAGATTTCTTGTAGGGCTGGTTTTGTGTTTGCAAATTCCTTTAGTTTTTGTTTGTCCTGGAAGCTTTTTATCTCTCCTTCAATTTTCAATGACAGCCTAGCTGGATATAGTATTCTTGGCTGCATATTTTTCTCATTTAGTGCTCTGAATATATCCTGCCAGTCCTTTCTGGCCTGCCAGGTCTCTGTGGATAGGTCTGTTGCCATTCTAATGTTTCTACCATTGTAGGTTACAGATCTCTTCTCCCGAGCTGCTTTCAGGATTTTCTCTTTGTCTCTGAGACTTGTAAGTTTTACTATTAGATGTCGGGGTGTTGACCTATTTTTATTGATTTTGAGAGGGGTTCTCTGTGCTTCCTGGATTTTCATGCCTGTTTCCTTCCCCAAATTAGGGAAGTTCTCTGCTATAATTTGCTCCATTATACCTTCTGCCCCTCTCTCTCTTTCTTCTTCTTCTGGGATCCCAATTATTCTAATGTTGTTTCGTCTTATGGTATCGCTTATCTCTCGAATTCTGCCCTCGTGATCCAGTAGTTGTTTATCTCTCTTTTTCTCAGCTTCTTTATTTTCCATCATTTCATCTTCTATATTACTGATTCTCTCTTCTGCCTCATTTATTCTAGCAGTTAGCGCCCCCATTTTTGATCGCACCTCATTAATAGCCTTTTTGATTTCTACTTGGTTGGATTTTAGTTCTTTTACTTCTCCTGAAAGGGTTTCTCTAATAACTTCCATATTTTTTTCAAGCCCAGCTAGTATCTTTAAAGTGATGATTCTGAACTCTAGATCTGACATCGTACTAATGTCCGTATTGAGTCGGTCCCTGGCAGTTGGTACTACCTCTTCTTCTTTTTGTTGAGGTGATTTTTTCTGTCTTGTCATTTTGTGCAGAGGAGAATAGATTAATGAGAGAACAAGATGCTAGCAGAGTAACAACGTCCCCAGAAAATATACTCTAAACAAATCAGAAAAAACCTGAAGCAGTGGGAAAAGAAAGGGAAAGAGAGAAAAAAGAAAAAGAAAAAAAAGAAAAAGATAAAGATAAAAACAAAAACAACAACAAAAAAACCAGAATGTGATCAAATATGATCAGGCTGGTATATAGATCAGTGCCACACACTAGATTTGGGGTGTATTTTGGTCTTTTAGAAGAAAGTGCCTCCCAAAATTTTAAAGAAAGAAAAACTTATATATGCACAAAAATAAGGGTTGATATGATGAAGGGATGGAATATGACTGTAAAGATGGAAATTATAAAAAATTTTATAAAAGGAATTGATAAGAAGTTGTTTGAAAAAAGAAAGAAGAGGATTTAAAAAAAGAAAAAAAAAAGGGAGAGGATGTGATCAGGCAGAGGAATAGAAAACACCATATACTAGAGATTTAGGGTATATTTTGATCTGTTAGAAGAAACTATCTCAAAATTTTAAAGAGAGAACAACTTATGTATATAAGCCAAAAATACGGGTAACTACTATGAAGGGATAGAATATGACTCTAAAAATGAAAAATAAAATTTTTTTTTTTTAAAAAAAGGGATTGATAAGATGTTGGTTGAAAAAGGGAAAACGAAAAATTCAAAAAGAAAAAAAAAAGTTAAAAAAAATTTAACTTTGAAAGACTACAGAATCATGGTAAAATAGCCATGAATTCTATGTGCAGTATTCCCCTAGCGCTGGAGTTCTACCGTTCTCATTGATCGGTAAACTTGGTCTTGGCTGGCTGTTCTTGCTGATCTTCTGGGGAGGGGCCTGTTGCCGTGGTTCCCAAATGTCTTTGCCGGAGGCAGAATTGCCCCGCCCTTGCCCCCTCCCAGCTAAGTAATCTGCTCAGGTTTGCTCTCTGGGGCTTTTTTTCCCTGCAAGCTTTCCGTACAGCTTTGGAAATGGCGGCCTCCCAATCTCCGCTGCGGAGGAGCCGAGAACTCGGGCCCCGCTTCTCAGTGAGCCCCCAGAGAAAAGCCGTCAGTCACTCCCGTCTCCCTGGTCTCCAGCCGCACTCCGTGCTCACCCGGCCTGTGACCGCGCGTTTCTATCTCTGGCACCCGACCCCGGGTGGAGTCTCCAAACCGAGCAGATCCCTGCGGTGCACTCCTGCGTGGCTCCTCCCGGGGGAGGAAGGTGAGTCTCCCCAGATCTGCCGCTTGTTGGGTCCCTGCTGGAGGAGCAGTGGCCTGACTGTGCCGCGGATCACGGTTTATGGCAACCCCGAACTGAGAGCCCGCGCCTGGGCTCCGCCTCTGCAGCCGGCTTCCCTGCTCCGATACCTGGGAGCTCTGCCACACTCAGGCACCCCCGATCTTTCTGTGACCCGTGGGTCCTGAGACCACACTGTCCCGGAGGGTTCCACCCCCCGCTTAGCCATCAGAGTGACGTCCCTCAGTGGAGCAGACTTTTAAAAGTTCCGATTTTGTGCTCTGCGGCTCTATCACTTGCCAGAAGCGGCCGCCGGAGGCCCCTCCCCCGCCGTCTATCCTCCCGAATATCGCCTCGGATTCACTTCTCCGCACGTCCTACCTTCCAGAAAGTGGTCGCTTTTCTGATGAGAGAGTTGTTGCTCTTCTTTTCTTCGATCTCCTGTTGAGTTTGTAGGTGTTCAGAATGGTTTGATCCCTATCCAGCTGAATTCCTGAGACCAGACAAAATCCAGGTCTCCTACTCCTCTGCCATCTTGCTCCGCCCCTAGAGTCTTCTTAAGTACCCACAAAGAGTACAATGAAATGAGATTGTTAAATGCATAGCATTGTATTTTTCATATCAGATACCCAAAACATTTCTTGATTTACCCTGTTTTTAAGCTTCATATTTCCCCATTTTTTAAACATTCTTTAAACATTTTTTTCTGACATTTTCAACATTTTAAAATATTTTGTTGTTATTCCAGCCATTACTGAGTACACTGAAGTGCATCATGCTATATGATTTTATTACTTAGAAAATGCCTGAAATGCCATCTTAACTACTCTCTCGCTCCTCTGTTTTCTACAAAAATCTCATACATTTTTAAGATTAAGTAATTTTCCATTCTCAAGCTTATAGCTGCAGAATCTAAGAGTTGTTACCTGAAAGTTTATTTATGGTATGGTGTGCTGAAGACAAGAAAAATTAGTCAGTTGTATAACATAAGAGAAAGAACAAAAGAAGGAAGGGAGGAGGAAAAAGGACAAAAGCAAAAATATCAGATTTTCTGTCGGGCTGGATAGGGAAGAAGAACATACATAGGAATTAGAAGTCAAGAATGTAGGGAAAATAGGGAAAGAATAATATGGTAAAAATTATTTTAGTCAGTGTTCAACCAGAGAAAGTAAAACTAATAGGAGATTAAATATATAGATACAGATATAGATAGATATAGTTGTAAATGAGAGAGAGATTTATTACAGGACATTACTGTATACAATTGTAGTTGCCCAAGTAAGCTGGAAATTCACAGGTATGCAGTGAGGAAGGAATGGTTTAAGGGAAGGGAGAACAATTGAGGTCCAGCTGCTGCTTCATGCAGCTCAATGAAGTGAGTTAGCAGATTTGTAACAATGAAGTGATTGTTAAGGTACCAGAATGTAGAAATATTTGACAATCTCCTTTTCTTCTTAAGGATTCTAATCACCAATTGTAATTCTGATCAATAATTCGATTTTTCCCCACACATCCAAACAATTCTCCCAAACCAGCTGGGTGTCTTATAATTCAGCTCAGTTCTGACATCATCTACTTGATAGCATCAGGTCCCATAGGTAAAATCTCACTCCTACAAGACTGCACCTACCCCCTCAACTTCAGATGTCAGTCAAAAGTCCAGAGTATCACCTGTGTTTCTGCCCTCCAGGCTATAGATTATGGTTCCAGTGACCTATATAGATATAGGTTCCAGTGACCTCCTCCTTGGGTTCTGTTTACTTACTAGAACAGCTCACAGAACTCAGAGAAATGTTTTACTTACTAGACAATCAGTTTATTATAAGAGGATATAACTCCAGAATAGCCAGAAAAAAGAGATGCATAGGGCAAGGTGTGTGGAAAAGGTACAGAACTTCTATGCCCTCTCTAAGGGTACCACTCTCCCCAAATCCATGTGTTCACCAACCTGGAACCCCCCTCCTTTTCGTTTTTTTATGGAAGCTTCATTACATAAGCACAATTGATTAAATCATTGGCCCTTGGTGACTTATTCAACCTCTAGCCCTTCTTCTTTTCCTGGAGGTTAAGGATGTGGGACTAAGAGTCCCAACCTTCTAATGGTTGGTTCTCCTGGCAACCAGCCCCCATTCCTAGGTGGGATCCAAAAGTTACCTCATTAATACAACAAATACACTTTTATTTTTCTCATCATAGGAAATTTCAAGGGTCTTATTAGCTCTGTGCTAATAACATTTAGTAGGTATTTTTAAAATTTTGCAGCCTCTTGATCTTGTCAACCTAAAAGCAAGAAACCTGTTCAAGAGACAAAGCATTTATTTGGGATCAAAGAATTCTAATTTGAGGTACACCGATTTGGGTAGAAATCCAAATAGTGTCCTGATTATAGGAGGTAGACTCATGGGTTTTATGGAAAAAAAGGGAAGATTAGGTAAGTTGTTTTAAAGAGTTCATTAGTATTGACAAGCATGATTAGATTTGTATTTAACTGATTGATCAGGAAGAGTGGTTGCTAGGCAAAAGTTTACTTTTATCAATCTTTTCAAGAAGGATTTTCTCATTCTTGTTAACTTCTTGGAGTGTTGGTGATTTGGCCCAGTTCAAAGTTTTCAAAAAATAGATGATGCAAGAAAGTTGCTCTAAAATGATTGCTCTGGGCTCTATTTTAAAAATGGCTCTACCTAGGACATTTTTCACAATACGTGGAACTTGTGTTGCCTGCAAGTTCAACATTTTCCACACTGTATAATCTTTTGAAACATGAAAGCCAGCCAGCATTCGCCAAAAAGAATTTGAAATTTTCTTGATCCTGGATAATGCCTCTGCTAATTCCCTTGACTTTTAATGTCACACAGTGTTATTTACTATGCTATTTTTCCTCAATAATGACATCTTGAATCCACAAATTTAGCCACTTTTCCTTTTCTTTTTTTTTTTTTTAAAGATTTTATTTATTTATTTGACAGAGTGAGAGACAGCAAGAGAAGGAACACAAGCAGGGGGAGTGGGAGAGGGAGAAGCAGGCTTCCCGCCGAGCAGGGAGCCTGATGCGGGGCTCAATCCCAGGACCCTGGGACCATGACCTGAGCCGAAGGCAGATGCTTAACGACTGAGCCACCCAGGCGCCCCGCCACTTTTCCTTTTCTATAGCTATGGCATGAACTGCGCATAGCTTTGTAGCCATGGAAGTAAGCATTCCACATAACCTATGCTGAAGACCCACATCAGGGACAGAGCAATTTACAGCTGCCTGAGTGTGATGTCCATGGATAACAGTGCAAAAGGATACAGGGAATGAGAATTTGTTAAGCCCCCATGTAAGAGCCCTCATAATTACCTCCTTCAAACTGAGGGGCAGTGCATACGCCCTGCATGGGCTTTAGATGGGACTGGAGAATGTTGAAATCTACAAATATTTATATGAAGAGAAATAGATAAAATTTTATACTCTAGTATTAATTAACAACTACAGAATGTTTATTAAATATGAGTTAACAACTTATTCCTATCCCAATGTGTTTTTAAAAAGGTAAGTTGTTTAATAGTGAGTTCAGATAATCAGGTCCAGCACATCATATGTGCCATAAAATAAGAGTGGTGCAGAAATACCCGTGAGTAACTCCCTGCCTTCCTCAACCTAAATGTAGGAGAAAGTGACAGAACTACTAAGATCCAGGGACCAGGGACATTTTAAACACCCAATTCACTCAATTCTGTTCACTCCTACACCATTGTCTATAGTCTGTGCTCTCTATATATGCATACAAATTACTTGCAGAAAGAACTATTGAAACTGAAGGAAATTGTTTTCTATCCGTTCTGGGCAAAAAGGGGAAAATGTGTTACTGATATTCTACACAGGCACAGGAAAATCAAGTGTCGTATTTTAAGCTATTATATAAAAATGTGGTTATATTTATATGTGTAAGTACACATTTCTAAGTTTTTATTTAGAGCAAATATAACACTTTGTAAATAGAGTTGATATTAATAAAAAACATAAATATAGTTTATGTTACAGTAATTGCTTTTCCAACTTTTTTTTCAGAATATCATACATCTTTTTTTAAGAAAGAGCAATTTGGACTTATTTTGAATTTTTTTTTTTTTGATTATGAGAAACTTGCCTGCAATTTGAATGTATATAGCAGGATTTATCCTTGAAGAACAATTTATAGTGACCAAAAAAGGTTTTGGGCAGCTGAAAAGAACAGTAATTAGTTGGCTAACCAAGGAAAGGAAAAGAAGTATGTCTGGAGTGGGCACAATTTCAGAGATGCAATATGATCCAACTGTTCCCCACATACCTGCCCGCTAATATTTACCGTATTATCCAGAATTTCATTTATTAAAGTCATTATTTTTGGCTAAAACACTTTTCAGGAGGTCCCAGTTTCAAAATATATAGTTATAATAGTAGTAGCAATAGGAACTAGAACAGCAATAGCAATAATAAATGTTAAACCATATGCCAGGCATTCCTGGAAGTGATTTACAATGATTTTTCCTTCCAACTTCCTGCATACCTTTCCTCATCATCACTCTCAGTTAATGGCATTGCTTCCTATTTTAATGAGAAAACATGAACAATTAGAAGAGAACATCCCCACACTTCAACCACTGCATTTATCCACCTGGCTGTCTCAACATGTTCTTCATCCACTTTTAGGACAGCACACATGCCCAGTTTCCCACTCCCTCTCTGCCCACTTCTTCTGTTTCCTTTGATGGTTGCTTTTAATGGAAAATACAGTTAATAATCATTTAAATGCCTTACTATTGAGTCCTTATCACTTATGACTTCTCCCTTTTCTCTCTCTTTTGGTGATCTCATCCAGACTCATGACTTCAAGTTATTATCTATGGGACTTATTCCTGACTCTTATATTTTTATCTTCAATCTATACTTCTTCTTGAACCCAAGTTTTAAATATCTGACAGCTTAGTTGACTCCATCTTTAGGGTATCTAAAAATTATGTATCATCAGCTATCTAATCTTGAATTCTTGATTTCCCTCAATGCCAGACTGCTCCTCTCACAGTATTCTACATCCTCAGTAGGTATCTTATCCAGGTTCTTATCCTTCCAGGTTCTTATCCAGGGTACTGGATAGGACTAGGGCATTTTTGCCAGCACTTATAAATACTTTTGAATGAAGGGCACCTGGGTGGCTCGGTTGTGTCCAACTCTTGATTTTGGTTCAGATCATGATCTCAGGGTCATGCTCAGCGCAGAGTCTGCTTCAGTTTCTCTCCCTCTGCCCCCCCACACACACACCCTGCCCTGACTCATGCTCTCTCTGTCTCTCTCTCTAAGTAAATCTTTAAAAAAATACTTTTGAATAATAATAATAAGAGTTACACCTGTATTCTCTGTATTGTTCCTGGTTTTCACAGGTTTATTCAGTCCTCCTAAAAAGTCTCAACGGTAGGTATTCTTATTCTTATTTACAGAAAACCTCTGACAGCTTAAGTAACTTGCCAAAGAAACAGCAAATAGATAAGGTGCCATATTTTGAACCCAGTGTGTGTGTGTTTGTGTGCACACATGTGTGTGTATGTGCGTGTGTGCATGTGCGCATTTGCTTGCATGTGCGTGTTTGCAGAGAGAGAGAGAAAGAGAGAGAGAGGCTGCTTATTATCTAGATTTCTTTCATTCTGAATTAGCAACTTTCTGCAATGGCAGGCATGTTAGCTAAAGACTTTTTGGCTACAGAAATCATAATCTTAGTTCTTCTAGTTCTGCAGCAAATTTTCTTACAGTTGTTCTTATTTCTTTCTTTCTTATATTTACCTTTTCTTTACACAGGAACAAAGGTTGAGATAAAGAACAATGAAGTACATGGAAGTAGTAGAGCTAGACCTAAGGTAGCATTCACAAAGTAATAAGTACTATTGTTAACTTCTCTCTAGCTATCAGGAAAAATGCTGATGTTGCATTGAGTAAATAGGTAATAGTGTTAATTAGTCAATGTAATTTGAGATGTGCATATGTTTAGCATCAATATAAAAACTTCCACGACAAATTTAGAGGTTTCCAAAATTACTTCTAAAAAAGGTAATTGTAATTAAATGATTTAGTTATACCCAATCATGTATGAAGATTTTTTTAAAATATTTTATTTATTTATTTGTCAGAGAGAGAGGGAACACAAGCAGGGGGAGCGGCAGGCAGAGGGAGAAGCAGGCTCCCCGCTGAGCAAGGAGCCTGATGTTGGACTCGAACCCAGGACCCTGGGATCATGACCTGAGCCGAAGGCAGATGCTTAACCAACTGAGCCACCCAGGCGTCCCATGTATGAAGATTAATACACTTTGTCAAGTAATGCTTTTACCACAGGCTTTACTATTTTCATCTGATATTCTCTACTTCACCATGAATTTAAAAAAATATGATTTAAAAAACTTTTCATTTCTGTTTTCTCAGCAGTATTTTAAATAATTTATGACTTTAGTTTTTTTTGAGAATGAAATCTCCTGCCCAATATAGCCTTTATGTCATCCTTTGTTTTAACAGTTTATATCTTAATATCACATATACCCAAGTCTATGAAATCCCACAGTGATTAGGCTAACTCAGCAATATTTTGTTGGCACTTATTTTTCTTTCGTTTTATTTTCATGTGGGAACTTTCCAATTTCTAAGATATAAAGAATATTTTACAGTCATTCTTAGGCTTCTAGGTCTATAGTGGAATGCACACCAACACACTCAAATGCTGTTCTAAATTTCCACTGTAAGTGTGTTACAGAGTGCAAGGGGGAATGGAAGCACTAGAGTGAAGGAAATGTAACAGATGGCAGGGGAGTCACACTTCCGGACTCCGTGGCAACTGGGGCTGAGGGGTGATGTGGCATGGAAGCAATGGTTGCAGCAGTGAATCCTCTTTGGTGAAGTCTTATGAGATGCCTAGTTTGACGTTTTAGGAATAGAGGTGAAGAATTAGGTATGGGGCTGAAAGAAAATAAGGATTAATTAAAGATTCCTCTATACAACAGCTGCTCCACAAATTATTTCATCTCTCCCTCACACTAGGAATTCTGACATTTGGGGGAGAGGTGCCAGTTCCCTGCCTGAATACATCCAAATAAAACAGGTGGGCTGTTGCACCCTGGTTCTGTTTTCACGCAGTTTTCCCCCCAGGGGGAGGAAGTTTGGGGAAAAACAGTTCTATGTGTACTGCAGCATAGAAAATTCCCTTTGACTGCATTATCAAATTCAAAACATCATTTATTCCTAAAACAGAATCAACAACCAGGATTTATTACATTCGTTGGGAACATAAGCAGCATAAAAGACAAAGGCTGAGATATAGAAACTAACCCTAGTATAATCTGAGACAACTAAGAAGTAGAAGAAAACTTAACAAAAAACTATGAACTTAGAATCCTCTGAGGCATATTAAAAGATATTGTATCCTTAAAAGCAGGAGGAGGAACAATTAGAGGACAATAAAGAACTCTTTATAAATCATATAAGTAAGAATACCTGGGTGACCTTGGATTTGGTGATGACTTCTCAGACATAACACCAAAAGCTGGATCTACAAACAAAAAACTGGTAATTGATAATCAGTCACCAATTAGGGAGGCTTAACAACAGAGTGTGGTAAGAGTAAGAACAATCAAAGAGAACTCTACCGAAACCACTGTCATCCCAGTGTGACTGTCCATGTCCAAGACTGTGCACCCTGATGAACATCAGAGGCTTCAGAGCATAGTGGAAATAGACTTCACTAAAATAATACAGTCAGTCACTAAACAAACAGGTGAAAAGTAGTAACAATCCCGGATGGTCAATGGCAACATCAGAGCTCTTACAATATATTTTCTCAAATGTCTAGTTTTAAATTAAAAAAAGATAAAACATGCAAAGTATCAGGAAAAAAGGGACCCACAGACAGGAAAATGCCTTTGAAAGCAACCTGTTGTTGGATTTAACAGGCAAACCTTCAAAGTAGCAATTAAAAATATGTTAAAATAACTAAACCAAACCTGCTTTAAAACTAAAGGAAACAATGATTAATTTTATGTGTCAACATGATGGGTTGAGGGATGCCCAGATAGCTGGTAAAACATTATTTCTGGGTGTGTCTGTGAGGGTGTTTGTGGAAGAGATTAGCATTTGAATTGGTGAATTGAGCAAAGCAGTTAAATAGCTCCTGACTCTTCTTTGGGGATAGTTACCAACCATTATCTCATGTAATCCTGACAACAATCTGATGATAAGTATTTTTATATTCCCACTATAAAATAATCATATTTTACAAAAACGGAAGATGGAAATTAGAAAAATTATAAGAATCAGACGAAGATAACACAACAATAGAATGGCTGAGATGAATCCCAAGGAGTTTAAGAGATGTTGTATGAAAGAAGATATGATGGAATTTTAAACAGGATATTATATTTGATACAGTCTGGCAGCAGAAATCGACAGGGCTGGGAGTGATAATGTCTCAGATCTCATAGTATCACCAACTGACACAGTGGCCTCCTTCCTTCTTATATTTCTTTACTCTGGTGGTATCTTCCTTCTGATTCTCCTTTCTATCTTTTTCTATTATTTTTCTTTCCTTTTATGGTACTGCCTATTTTTGTCTGGTATTATTAATTCCTTATCCTTAATTCTAAGAAATCTTGTCCATCGCCATGCATTACGTTTCCATAGGTATCACTCACAAGCCTGCTGTACATCTTAGTTGGAACTCTCTCTTGAGATCCAATTTCTACATCACTGCTCAATTCTACATCATTGTTATGTTAATTCTACTTTTTCATTCCCACTGCTATTGTCATGACTCAGATTCATTCCATTTCTTGCTTATGTTGTTTCAGAAGCCTATTGACCAGTAATCTGTCCTTTAATTTACCCCTTTTTAAATCTGAGTGCTTTTCTGAAATGCAAACTTGATCTTACCATTGTGGCATGAGATGCACAGTTTACATAACCTTATAATAGAAATACAATGTGTATACACACCAGCATTTGCTGATGATTTTTTTTTTCTTTCATGTTATCTGGTGTTATTATATGTTAATAGAATGTGTAGAGAATAAGTCATATTATCCTGTTGCTGGTCTAGCCTAATTTGGACCTAGTGAATTCAGAGAATTTAGATCCTTTCTTAAGAAATAGGCTTTAGCTCTGAAATGACTAAGTTTTGAGTCATGGAATCAAAAGATATGCCTTGCTCTATCAAATGGGGCAAAAAAAGAACCATCTTGTTTCATCAATATTATCACTTATTATTATTGTCTAAAACTGCCAGTATTGAGGATAAAATACTTTTACATAATGATGTCTCAAATGAGAAATTATAAGCTAAATGCCAGTATGTCCACAGGAAAATTAAAAAATTTAGGCTTCAATCACAATTGCTTCCTCAAACAACTTGATTCTACTTGATACATGAAAAGAAAACAAATATTCTGACTAAAAACTTAGCACTAGAGTCCCAAGTCTACCACCAACTACTTTCATGAATAACTCAGAAAAAAAGACTTATATCTTAGTCTTATCATCTGTAAAATGAAATTATGGAATATATGAACCCAAAGTTCCCTTCCAGTTGAGCGACTTATTGGCTTATTTTTCACACATATCTCTTTCGGCATGACAGTAAAAACTCTTCTATACTTTGTTCTTTACTAGAATGTACTTACTTTCTCCAGGTGCCCATTCTTTTTCTCTCTTTCTCAAAATTTTTTTTAAATTTATTTATTTATTTGAGAGAGAAAGACACACAGCAAGAGATGGAACACAAGCAGGGGGAGTGGGAGAGAGAGAAGCAGGCTTCCTGCTGAGCCAGAAACCTGGTGCGGGGCTTGATCCCTGGATCCTGGGATCATGACCTGAGCCGAAGGCAGACACCTAATGACTGAGCCACCCAGGTGCCCCTCTTTCTCAAATATTGTGGGGTTTTTGTTTGTTTGTTTGTTTCCTTGTTTCCTGTTTAGGAGATATATAGATAGATATAAATATATATATAAATAATAAATTATGTATTATAATATATAATTATATATTAATATATAATACTAAATTTTATATATATATATTACAATGCAGAGGTTGGCGCTCTGACTCCCCTGCACAGTTGAAAATCCATTTATAACTTTTGACTCCCCCCAAATTTAACTACTAATAGCCTACTGTTGACTGGAAGTGTTATCACTAACATAAACATAACTTTGTATGTTATATGTATTATATACCATATTCTCACAATAATGTAAGCTAGCAAAAAGAAAATGTTATTAATGTTATTAAGTTATATATATATTAATGTTATAAATGTTATTAAGAAAATCATAAGGAAGAGGAAATACATTTAGTAGTGCAATGTAAAGAATCTATGTATAGGGACGTCTGGGTGGCTCAGTCGGTTAAGCGTCTGCCTTCAGCTCAGGTCATGATCCCAGGGTCCTGGGATCGAGTCCCACATCAGGCTCTTTGCTCAGCAGGGAGTCTGCTTTTCCCTCTGCCTGCCGTTCCCCCTGCTTGTTCTCTCTCTCTGTCTCTCTGTCTCTGACAAATAAACACATTACTTAAAATCTTTAAAAAAAAAGAATCTATGTATAAGTGGACCTGAGCAGCCCAAACCTGTTGTTCAAGGGTTAACTTTGGATATATATCTGTTGTGCCCATGACTATACAGGTCTGAGTAAAGTAAAAGAATTCAAATAATTCAGATTTATACATGGAATAGATGATAATGGTAAATAACAGATTCAAATATGAAAGTCCTTGGCAGAAAGGTAGCTAGAGGTATAGAAAATCCTGAGAACCAAGAGACAGATCTTTTAAAAACATAATCTAGACCATAATTTATGGCTTGAAAATCAAGAAAAAAACTTCAAGGTACAACTGTCAAATTGACTTTTCTGGATGCAAGTTTTAAAGGATTTCTCAGTAGCCTAAAATATATATGTATACTTATTATTCTTAATTATATCTAGACCTTATGAAAATTAACAGTTGTTTATTTATACTACTTAGATCCTTCCCCAGTGCACCCAATGTATGGTAACATTTATTAAGAAAACAAAAGAAAATTTCACATACCCATATTCAATGATTATCTTAGGGTTTCTCTTAGACTTTCACTCATTCAGTTTCCTTTTCTACGTCATGCTTGTTTTGGATTCATTTAACAACTCCTTATCAAGAAATCATCATAGTGTCTGAGATGAGATAGATATTTGAAAAGAAAATTGCAGAGAAAGAAGATGTATATGTACAGAATCCTCTCCGGTTCTGAAGTGCTCCTCATGCATGACTAAACTTGAGACCCCTGGAAGCCTACCCAAAAATTGGCATCAGCCAGCACTTTTCATTATGTGCACAGCTAGATTCCTTGTGGTTTTTTTCCCCAGTGTGTGCTGGATCTTGGCCCTGCTTGGGCTCTAAAATGCTTTGTACAACAAAATAGAATGCATTTGATGCCTGCTTGCACGTTATTCACATTTCCAAGTAACAGTGTTATTATAGTATCTCTAAACACCTCACAGATTTTGAAGCTATTAGATTTGGACATTTTATTTTTTTAAAAAAGATTTATTTATTTATTTTAGGGAGAGAGAGAGAGAGCACACATGCATGTGCAGTTGGGGGGAAGGGCAGAGGGGGAGGGAGAGGAAGAGAGAGAATCTTAAGCAGACTCCCGGCTGAGCCCAAAGCCTGAGGAGGGGCTCCATCCCTGAGATCATGACCTGAGCAGAAACCAAGAGTTGGATGCTCAACTGACTGAGCCACCGAGGCATCCTAGATTTAAACATTTTTTTTTTTAAGATTTATTTATTTTAGAGATGAGAGTGAGAGAACAAGCATGAGTGGCAGGAGGGGCAGAGGGAGAGAATCTTAAACAGACTCCTAGGTGAGCACAAAGCCCAAAGTGGGGCTCCATCCCAAGACCCTGAGATCATGACCTGAGCTGAAACCAAGAGTTGGATGCTCAACCGACTGAGCCACCCTGGTGCCCCTGGATTTAAACATTTTAAAGATTTATTTATTTTGAGAGAGAGAGAGAGAAAGCAGGGAGGGGGGTAGAGGGAGAGGGAGAGAGAATCTTCCAGCAGACTCCTTGCTGAGTACGGAGCCCCAGGCGGGGCTTGATCCTAGGACCCCAAGATAATGACCTGAGCCAAAATCAAGAGTCGGATGTTTAATCAACTGAGCCACCTAGGTGCTTTATACATTTTAAATTAACTATATAACTTTCTAAACTTTTAAAAATTGGCATTCAATCAAGATACAAAAATCAAATGTAAAATTAGAACATTTTGGTTTATTTAGTAGTTTCTACTGCTACTTTTTATCACATAACGTAGAAATCAAAGGAGTCTGGGGCGCCTGGGTGGCTCAGTTGGTTGGGCAACTGCCTTCGGCTCAGGTCATGATCCTGGAGTCCCAGGATCAAGTCCTGCATCGGGCTCCCTGCTCAGCGGGGAGTCTGCTTCTCCCTCTGACCCTCCCCCCTCTCATGCTATCTCT